>NC_140294.1:1972967-1977967 GCF_964030765.1 Micromesistius poutassou
ACATAGAACACTCACTTCTTAGCAACTTACATAACCTAATCAGGGGTCAAAGAGGGGTCATAACATTAAAGAACTAAGCAAACAAGATTAAAATACTTCTAATATATTAATATAATAATATATTAAAATACTTCTGCAGTCTTACCAGTCTTAGCTAGCTGTTCTAACAACTTATTTGACATGAAAACCCTCACAGAAACCCAAAAAACAGAACTACAAACACACGTTAGAAACCCCTTTTTCCCTATGATATTACCAACCGGAACAGAGTTGGACGTGTATGAAATGCAATCAATTTCCTCCATTAGGGTTTCACCCTGAAACCTCATAGGCTGAGCCAGGATGACATCACTTCCTGGGCGGTTTCCTTTTCTACCTGTGCGGTGACCAGCACGTCCAGCTCATAGACTCTGGTGTCCAACCATGACGTCAGTACCAGCCGGCACCTGTAGTGGCCCGCAACGTCAGCCTGGAAGCTGAGCGGCACACTTACACACTCCCATCCTAACAGAGAGACACAGAGACACAGACAGAGACACAGACAGTATATAGGGCTTGTTCATCAGAATGCATCATGGGAAGTCTGTTGGCGACAGGCATATTGTGCTAGCAATATTGAGAGGACTCGAGAGTTTTAGTACTGTCCAAACGTTGTTCTGCCACGACTCGCATGAGAAACCCTGCGGCAGTTTCAAACACAACAATCCCCCCCCGTAATGACAAATCATTTCACGATTAACAACTAAACGATGACCGAAAAAACTACGACCACCAGCGCAATTACTAGCATAACAATACTAAGCTTCCAAATTGGAGGCGGTCATAGTGATGTGAAGTCGCAACGTACAAACCCTATCGTTTTTTTTTTTGTGACAGGGTAACTTTGCCCATTTAAAGGTGACATATTATACCACCAAGTGTGAGTGTGGTTAGCCGCTACAAGCTGTTTGGAAAATCGGCCTCTTCTGACAACGCAAGTGGGCATGTCCACCTGCATGTATGACGGATAGATGAGCAACGTTTGCTACGGTCCATTGGGTAGGCTGCTAGACTGATCTATCCAGCACACATCTAGGTGGACACATCCACTTGTGATGTCAGAAGGCTTGTTATGGCTAATCACACTCACACCTTCTGGGTATAATATGTCACCTTTAAACCAAATATTACTCAAATGCTCAAGACACGGTTGGCAGTATGGCCCCAGTATGGTGGTTACCTGGGTCAGGTTCTGCGTCCGTGTGGTCTCCCACAGGTACGGTGACGCTGTGAGGGAGGTGGAAGTGGTCGGGCATGGACACCTCCACGCTGTACTCCAGACCCTCGCTGCGCGCCGCGTCCCTGATCCGATCAGCCTACGGAGGGAGGGGGGAGGGGGGCGGAAACGGAGAGGTGACACACATAAACACAATGTCTATGCATACACACAAAGACTTTGTGTGCATGGATACTCCTGCTTGGGGGTCTTACGGCTTTGGTTATGGTCCCCACTTTCCCCGTTGTTGTGTGAGTAGGTAATGCACCGGAGGACAGTTTAGAATGTCCTCCGTGTCCCCACAAATGCATTTACAAAGTGTGTGTGTGCGCATGCAGGTGTGTGCACGTACACACACACACCTGCTGCTCGGTGGCTTTCCTCAGCGCCGCCGCCGTCCTCACGCTGCTGCTGGCCAGGGTGTGTGTGAGTTGGCGTCTCCTCAGTTCGTGGGCACTCATGCCGTGCCGCGCCCAGAGGCCCAGGGCCGTCTCGCGGGCCGCATTGACCCGCGGGACGAGCAGCGTCACCTCACACGCCTCCCCCACCGCGCAGCGCAGACCCAGAGCTGCCTCTCCTCGGTCTGGATGGAGGGAAGGGACGGGGGATACGACAAGACGTTAATGGGGACATATGATACCACCAGGTGTGAGTGTGATTGGCCGTTACAAGCCGTTCAGAAAAATCTGCCTCTTCTGACGTCACAAGTGGGCGTCTCCACCTTGATGTGTGACGGATGGATGTGCAACGTTTGCTACGGTCCACTGGGTAGGCTGCTAGACTGATCTATCCAGCACACATCTAGGTGGACACGCCCACTTGTGATGTCAGAAGAGGTCGATTTTCGAAACGGCCTGTAGCGGCTAGTCACACTCACACCTGGGGGTATAATATGGGACCTTTAAGACAAGGGCTAACATGAAGGGGGTAAGGTGAGTTGATTCTCCAGGATTTGAGTAGTGCTAGCCAATTTTTGGGATGGCTGTAGTCATTACATTCAAACACTTCATTCCCGTTGTGGAGGGAATCATACCCAGTCAGGGTGTTTCATGGTTTCATTTAAATGTGGTACTACCAGCGGTGTCAGGGGGCGGGGCTAAGCGAGCAGTGGGAGTGGCCGTGAGAGGACATGATAGAGGAAGCTCCGCCACAGCCTTCACACTGTAGACCATATCTCCCACCTAAAAGAACACACACACACACACACACACAAAGGATAGGTCCGTGTTAGCGAGGCTAGGTTAGCCCCATCTGTACTAGGTTAGCATTAGCCGTACTAGGTCAGCATTATCTGGGCTAGGTTAGCATTATGCAGGTTTAGTTAGCATTATCCGGGCTAGGTTAGCTTTGGTCTGGGTTTAGTTAGCATTATCCGGGCTAGGTTAGCATTATCCAGGTTTGGTTAGCATTAGCCGGGCTAGGTTAGCTTTGGCCCGGGTTTGGTTAGCATTATCGGAGTTAAGTTAGCTTTGGCCCGGGTTTGGTTAGCATTATCAGGGCTAGGTTAGCCTTATCAGGGCTAGGTTAGCTTCGGCCCTGGGTTTGGTTAGCCTTATCAGGGCTAGGTTAGCTTCGGCCCTGGGTTTGGTTAGCCTTATCAGGGCTAGGTTAGCTTCGGCCCTGGGTTTGGTTAGCCTTATCAGGGCTAGGTTAGCGTTGGTCCGGTGGTACTGACTTGTGGGCAGAGCAGCAGCAGGGAGCAGTGCTTGGTGCCAGGGCTCAGAGGCAGGAAGCTGACCTCCAGCGTGGCCACCTGGCCCGGCTGCAGACAGACGCTCTCCACCGCGCTGAAGAACTCCCCTGCCTCGGTGCCTGGACGGGGACACACACACACATGCGCGGTTCAATCCCTGTTCCTCGAGGTTGTGCTGCATTCTTACTGCTCAGCGGCAGCGTCAAAGAAGGTCGAATTTTATAATTGAGTACTAGACGGATGAGTCATAACTGTGTGTGTGTGTGTGTGTGTGTGTGTGTGTGTGTGTGTGTGTGTGTGTGTGTGTGTGTGTGTGTGGTGTGTGTGTTTTATCACATTCTCTCCCATTTTCTACCTCTGCCTTCAGAATCGGACTCCTCTGCCGATACACTTGAAGAGAGAGAGAGAGCGAGAAAAGAGAAAGGGATGGAGTGGGGTGGGGGAACAACGAGAGAGAGATCAAATAACTTTGTCAATGTGCATTGTTGGGTGCATATAACACTGCATTTTTGTGTTTTTTTTTGTCATGCACCTAAATGTGTGTTAAGTCCCCTTAAAGTAATGATTACGCACGAAAGCTTTACTTAATATATATTTTCCATACCGTCACCAATGGGTAATACAAATAACTGACTGTGTTGCTGTAGTCTGTGTGTGTGTTACCTGCTGTCTACAGAGGCCTGCTGGAGGAGGCTGATGGTGCTCTCGTCAAGCTCCGCGGGTTGAGATCTGACCTCCGTCAGCAGCACTCTGCACACCAACACAGAGACTGCTGCTACACACACACTCACTGACACATGTGTGTGTCCATGTGTGTGTGTGTGTGTGTGTGTGTGTGCGTGCGTGCCTCCCCTACCTGAAGCAGGCGTCGGTGGGGAAAGGGTTGGTGATTGGCAGCTGAATGTGTTTCAGCTGGTAGCAGGGAGACGTGCATCTGACCATCCTCTGCAGAGAGAGAGAGACAGGGCCGTACGGACATAGTGGTGAGACGAGAGAGAGAGATACAGACAGACAGGCAAAGAATGAGAGAGAGAGAGAGAGAGAGAGAGAGAGAGAGAGAGAGAGATACAGACAGACAGGCAGAGAGAAAGAGAGATACAGATAGACAGAAAGAGACAGGCAGAGAGAGAGAGATACAGACAGACAGACAGACAGAGAGAGAGAGACAGGCAGAGAGAGAGAGAGACAGGCAGAGAGAGAGAGAGAGATACAGACAGACAGAGAGAGAAAGAGAGAGAGAGAGAGAGAGCGAGAGAGACAGAGGGAGACGCGGACATACAAACCGAGATACAGACAGACAGGCCGAGGGAAGGGGGAGGGTGGGTTCTGAGGTCGGGGGTCGCACTCACGGCGGGCTTCAGGCGGGCGACCTGGCTCTTCAGGGCGAAGGCCAGCGTGCCGCCGCGCGGACCAATGGCAGAGCAGGAGGTGAGCAGCAGGAGCGCCTCCATTGGCCGCAGGCAGCTGCAGGAGAAGCGGACGCTGACTTCAGCGCTGGCTCTGCACGGGACCATCCCACCACCGCCGCGAGACCACCAGAGAGACAGCAGACCGGGGGGGGGGGGGGGGTTATTATGAGCAAACGCCATTCACGCAGCACTCACACTTTAACATTATCACCAGGGGTCAACATGTACTTCTTATACTGATTGTATGTCATGGCGATGTCTGATGCGACACAACACAGATTATGAATCCTAAATCCATGCTGACTTCACACAGGGGTGGGAGGGGGGGGGGGTGCAATGCCGGGGTTCAGAGGAAGTGCAGGGTGCTAATGCATTAGCATTAGCATTAGCTGGCGGCAGGTACAAGAGAAGCTGCTTTTTAAAAACACGCAGAATGTAAATTGACTGAGACCGATGTCAAAGATTAGTGTGTGTGTGTGTGTGTGTGTGTGTGTGTGTGTGTGTGTGTCTACCCAGGAGGAAGGGTGACAGCAGAGGCGCTGGGGAGAGAGAAGAAGTGGGCGTCCGAGCCCAGCAGAGAGCACTGGTACTGCACGGGCTTGGAAGACGTGCTCTTGAGACGCACCTACACACACACACACAC
>NC_140294.1:1982967-1987967 GCF_964030765.1 Micromesistius poutassou
CGACCCCAAGAGCCTTCCTCCTGCACCCTGCTGCCGCCACTGCTGCTTCCCCCCTCAGCCTGACTCTCTGAACGGGAGTCTGGTGGGGCGCGCGCGCACACACACACACACACACACACACACTCATGGTGACGTTCATGCAGGAGCACACACACACACACACACACACACACACACACACACACACACACACACACACACACACACACACACACACACACACAAACACATACATGCATGGTAACACACACACACACACACACACATACACACACACACACGCATGGTAACACACACACACACACAAACACACTCATGGTAACGTTCATGCAGGAGTACACGCACACGCACACACACACACACACACACACACTCACCTGAGACGGGGGTCCGGTTGGGAGTGCCATACGGAGCGAAGGACGAGGTGGAAGAGGCGGACGTGAGGCAGGAGGTGGGACTTGGTGATTGACAGCGCTGAAGGACCGCCTCCATGGGCCCCTGGCTGTCGTCCCCTGAGCGTGCGTCAGAGCCGATCAGGAAGGGGTGTGTGTGTGCGCGTGTGTGTGTGTACATAGATATGTCTGTGTGCACGCATACGTGTATAGTTGGATGGATGGATGGATGCAAGTATGTAGGTATGTGTGGATGTATAAATGTATAGATATATAGATGTAAAGATAGACATATGTACTCATAGATGTTGAGTGTATATAAGTATAGATGTACGTTTGTATGTATGTATGCATGTATGTATAGATGTGTGCCTGTGTGTATGTCTGTCTGGATGTACATACAGTATGTATAGATGTACAGTATGTCTGTCTGGATGTACATATGTATGTATGTATGTCTGTCTGTCTGTCTGTCTGTCTGTCTGTCTGGATGTACATATGTATAGATGTATGTCTGTCTGGATGTACATATGTATGTATAGATGTATGTATGTATGTCTGTCTGTCTGGATGTCCAGATGTATAGATGTATGTCTGTCTGGATGTCCAGATGTATAGATGTATGTATGTATGTCCAGATGTATAGATGTATGTATGTATGTCCAGATGTATAGATGTATGTATGGATGTCCAGATGTATAGATGTATGTCTGTCTGGATGTCCAGATGTATAGATGTATGTCTGTCTGGATGTCCAGATGTATAGATGTCTGTCTGTCTGGATGTCCAGATGTACAGATGTATGTCTGTCTGGATGTCCAGATGTATGTATGTATGTCCAGATGTATAGATGTACGTTACCCTTCCAGAGCACTATGTGCTGGTCAGAGCGGTGCAGAGCGACGTAGGGCCAGACAATCAGCAGGCAGCCGTCAGCAGCAGCACACACATCCACCTCGAACCTGCAGGGAGGACGGCCCACAGCCAACTCAGGAACCACTGCTCAACAACACTAGTTATCACCAAACATAATAATAATAATAATAATGCATTTTATTTTTGGCGCCTTTCAAGTCACCCAAGGCCACCTCACATAGAGTAAAAAGCATAAAATAACAACAACAAAGCATCAAATAACAGCATCAAACATTATTAAAACCAAACATCCATCACTGGTCACTGTAGTGCACAGTGACCAGTCATAGTGGGTACGCCAGTTTGAACAGGTGGGTTTTGAGTTTGGAATAATGATATAAAGACCATTACCTCATTTCCGGTTCTGTTCAACAGTTTGGGCGGTGTAAGGGTTTATTTCCCACGCAAATGAAGCTACTTTGAATTTGCAGAGTGGGAGTTGGAGAATTCACTCGAATAAAAGTTGAAGGATTAAGTACGACGACCGAACACAATGTTCTTTAAAGCACAGTATTGCGCCCGTGCCTGCTGGTGAAGTATGAAGAGTGAATACCAGGGTTCCTCCGTCTAAAGACTCAGTTATGGTTCCACGTTGACGCAACGCAAGGGGGGGGGGTTTACGGACCCGTTATGTCCTTGCGGACCCTCCTTGCGTCCGCCGCACGGGCCTGACGTGCGCCTCCCAAAAAGCGTAACCTTCCGTCGAGGCGACGCAGAAGCAGGGGCTGTGATTGCTCCTCTAACTAAAACCCGACGCAGAACCAAAACAGGTTCACGACTGCGTCGACGCGACTGCGTGGTCATTGCGTTGCGTCAACGTGGAACCATAACAAAGCCTTAAAGGTCCCATGACATGCCACCAGGTGTTGAGTGTGATTAGCCGTTGCGAGCCGTTTTCAAAATCTGCCTCGGACATCACAGTCAGAAAAGCCCACCTAGATGTGTGACGGATGGATGAGCAACGTTTGCTACGGTCCACTGGCCGATCTCTCCGGCACACGTCTAGGTGGACACGCCCACTTGTGATGTCAGAAGAGGCAGATTTCCAAAACAGCTTGTAGCGGCTAATCACACTCACACCTGGTGGCATGTCATGGCACCTTTAACACGGTAGGGGGGCTGTGGTGGGACTGGGGAGAAGTAGCAGGCGTGTACAAGCTAGTGACCCCGACTCCACCTAGTGGTTTAGGTGGAGTCGGGGGGGGGCGGTCGTAGCGGTGGTTCAGGGTGGAGGTGGAGCCACGTCAAACGGGTGTTGTGCTGATTGTGACCCGGTTGGGGGTCTCGTACCGGTGGCCGAGGTGGTCCGAGAAGACCAGGGTGGAGCGCACAGAGAGGGTCTCGGAGGAACGGAAGACGACACAGCACGTCAGCAGGCTGGAGCGCTGCCATGCGGGCGCACACGCACAGACGTACAGACGCACACGCAGAAACACACACCACACACACACACACACACAGTGAGCCAAACGGCTGATAGAAGTCCAGGACAAAGTCCTTCAAATGTTATCCTAATTATAAACTATGAACTTTCCAATAAACTTTCCAATAAATGGTTAAATAAATCAAACTCAAATCTGGCAGAATAAAGCGATAAACTTCAAAGATCTGCTAGGCAGCCAACACCTCTTTATGGGTTCTTGCTTTGTCAAACAAACAAGCCAAACAGATGCACACATGCTAAAACCCTCTATAGTTTCCTGTAGTCCTTCAAAGTAAGAGTCACATCACTTCCTAAAGTCTACTTCTCCTCCTGCTGGTGCTCCGGGGAGAGGGGCTCACCTGGTCGTGTGCGGGCCCCAGGGGAGGGTGCTCCCTTGGGGGGAAGACCACAGACAGGACGGGCCTGGAGCCTTCCTGCCATCCGCCTCACACACTTCAGCGCTCACACGGCACCCACTGGGGAGGGAAGGAGACGGACAGACAGACAAGACAGGCAGACAGACTGAAATTGTACAATTAAACAACAACAATGTGAATGAATGAGTGTGTGTGTGTGTGTGTGTGTGTGTGTGTGTGTGTGTGTGTGTGTGTGTGTGTGTGTGTGTGTGTGTGTGTGTGTGTGTGTGCGTGCATGCGTGAGTGTACATGTATGTATGCGTGTGTGTGTGTGTGTATGGTGTTGTGTGTGTGTGTTGTGTGTGTGTGTGTGGTGTGTGTGTGTGTGTGTGTGTGCAGGCACCTGGGGTACCCTGTGGCACAGATCGTGAGCGTCGCCATGGCGACGGTGTCCAGCGGCACTGGGCGAGGAGGAGACGAGCGGGGAGGAAGGTGAGGGTGGGGCGGGGGGTGGTTACCGTGACGACGATCTCTCTGTAGGGGCGAGCCCCCTCTTCCTCCCCCTCCCCCACCAGGTATAGAGGGAGGGACAGCCGGTGAGTCGCCCGCCACCTGAGAGGGACAGGGATTACACAAAAACACGAGCAAAGAGAGATGAGAGCGAGAGAGAGAGAGAGAGAGAGAGAGAGAGAGAGAGAGAGAGGAAGAGAGAGAGAGAGACAGAGAGAGAGAGACGAGAGAGAGAGAGAGACAGAGAGAGAGATAGATACAGAGAGAGAGAGAGAAAGAGACAGAGAGAGAGAGACAGAGAGAGAGAAAGAGAGACAGAGAGAGTGAGAGAGAATGGAGAGAGAGAGAGAGAGAGAATGGAGAGAGAGAGAGAGAGTGACAGAGAGAGAGAGAGAGAGAGAGAGAACAGAGACAGAGAGAAAGAGAGAAAGACAGACCGATACAGGGAGCGAGAGCGAGAGATAGAGAGAGGGAGGAGAAAATACAGTAATCAAAAAAAATAGTCTCCAGTCAAACAAAGTGAACGCTGCGAACGCGGAGCTACAGTCATACAGGTCGCCGTGACATCGGTGGGGGGGGGGGGTCTGACCTGCGCGGACCGCCCGGTCGCTCACGGAGACCGCCAGGCTGACGCTCTGGCCCGGCCCCAGGCTGCCCTCCCGGGGCCAGACCTCCAGCAGAGGGGGGTCCCCGTCGGGCCCCAGCGCTACAGCGCCGCAGTCCAGCGCCCAGCGAACAGCCGGGGAGCTCGGACCACGGCAGGCCCTCAGCTCCACGCTCTGGGGGGGAGAGAGGTTAGGGATGTTGAGATGTGGAGGAGGAGGAGGAGGAGGAGAAGCACACAGGGGAGGAGGAGGCAGATGTGGATGAGGAGGAGGAGGTGTGGGAGAAGGAGATGGGGTGGGTGGAGAGGGGGGAGGGACAGGGGGAGGAAAATATTTGAGAAGAAAGGGTTTTTTTTTGATCACATGGGAAAAAAGACTCAAATCAAAAAAACAACAGAGTCAAAGACGGAAGGAAGGGGGCGGATACGGAATGGGACACACCTGTGTGTACACAACAGACTGCGATGCCAGAGGTTCCAGGTGGAACTCGAGGCTCAAGGGGGACACCTCCAGAGGGGCGCACCGGGCTGGATCACAACAACAACAACAACAACAACAGGTTGATCGTTTCAAATCCTAATTCTCCTAGCGGCCATCTTGGCTCCTAGCGCCAGCAGTGAAACTTAATTAAAACTTTATTTTAACCTTATTAATAGACAAAAATATACATTATGTACAGTGGCAAACAAAGACCACCGTGTGAGTGCCGTCTTTGTTAAAGGTGGAGGTTCCAACAAGTGTCTATACTCTCAGGTATCGCGTTTCATTTTCTAACCGTTGCGGTGAATTAGACCACCTC
>NC_140294.1:1992967-2052967 GCF_964030765.1 Micromesistius poutassou
GAGTTGATCAACATGACAAACAAACCACTCAGACGTCCATCGTCATCCCCCACCTATCACACGGCCCACGCTGCAGGGGGGGGGGGGGGGGGGTCTCACCTGTGGAAGGGTCCGGGCATGGCGCTCTGGAAGACCAGGGCCAGCGTGGCGTGCGAGCGGGGGGGCAGGACGTGGGAGAGCCGGGAGGAGCCCTGGAGCTCGGGGGGGTCCGCGCGTAGCCGCAGCCAGACGTGGGCGGGCAGCCGGTTGGTCATGGTCAGGGTGCGCACGCACGTCGAGCGCACGCAGACCTCGCCAAAGTCCACCGTCAGGGGGCCTTCGGGGGGGGGAGGGGGGGGAGGGGGATTGGAGAAGGAGATGGGAGGGGGAGGAGAGGAGAACCGGAGGGGGGGGGGGGGGATTTGAGGAGGAGGCGGGGGGAGGGAGGGAGAACGGGGGGGGGAGAGGATGTGTGTTGGGGGGGGGGGCGGGGGGGGAGATTGGAGGAGGAGGCGACGGATGATGTTTTTTGACATGAATAATGGAGACTCTATTACTGCTGGGAAATATTTGGAATGGCACAAATGGTATTCAAACAATTATTGAGGCAGCTTGGATTATTAAAAGAGCAACCATTTAAATTGCCAACACATACTTAAAGGTCCCATGACATGCCACCAGGTGTGAGTGTGATTAGCCGTTACGAGCCGTTTTGGAAATCTGCCCCTTATGACATCACAGATGAGCAACGTTTGCTCCAGTCCACTGGGCAGGCGGGTAGACTGATCTATCCAGCACGCATCTAGGTGGACATGCCCACTTGTGATGTCATAAGGGGAAGATTTACAAAACGGCTTGTAACGGCTAATCACACCACACCTGGTGGCATGTCATGGGACCTTTAATATGTGTTCTGTATGTCGTATTTTGGCACACATTGTTTTGTACATATTTTGGGTAAATCCATTTTGGCTATGTTTGGTTGGTGTTGTTCTTTTACTGCAGGTAATAACGCTACGGCGACCGGACCACTCACTGATGACCACTTGGTAGAGGTCCTCGGCAGACAGAGTCCTGCCACAGTCTGCCACCTCCTGGCTGGTCGAAGGAAATGCATTTGTCCGCTCTGCCGCCTGCAGAGAGAGAGAGCGAGATTGATAGAGAGAGAGAGAGAGAGAGAGAGAGAGAGAGAGAGAGAGAGAAAGAGAAAGAGAAAGAGATTGAGAAAATACACAATATTTGCAATACATTTCCAGAATCAACTGCTGTCGTTAAAATTCCAAACCTGGCAGTCAGCCCTCTGCTCGGTAACAGACAGCAGGGCGCCATGGTTACAAGGGGGGCGTGGCTTGACGACTGTGCTCTGGTTGGACTCCAGGTCGGTAAGGAGGAGTCTGGGCGGCACCAGCCCCTGAGCCGGTAGAAGCCCGATGTCCACCTCCTCCACTGCCTCTCTCCTCTGCCTGGACACACACACACACACACACACACACACACACACACACACACACAGGGGATGAATGCAAACCAGCACAATTCCACAGACAGTCCTGGCTAACAAGAGGTTAGGATGTGGGGTTGCTGGGTTAGCTAGCTGGAGGTAAATCGACAGAGATTTCAAAAGACCCTTTTGAAAAAAGGGACGGTAGAGACAAGCTGTGTTTGCCAGGAATATTTTCACTGCAGGTATATAAAGCCACTCCAAGATGAACTAGCACTGAGCAAACAGTAACTTGCTTAACTAAGTTGAACCAAACCAATGGAAGAACAGAAGGTGAGAGTTTCCAGTGTCTGTGGCGTTGTACCTCTCCTGGACCTTCTGCAGGCGGTTCTGTCTGAGCTGGCCAATGAAGTCCAGGTAGACCTGCTGGTGTCTCTTCCTGTCCTCCTCCTCGTCCTCTGTGAAGGCATAGTCTGGGTCCACATAGCGGTATCGCCTCACGCCGGTGAAGATGGTCCTGCGTGGGATGAGAAAATCATCATGCTTACTATGGGCTGAATAAAGTCATGGTAGGTACTTGGTAACTAAAGTCATGCTCGCTATGGGGTAATTCTTGCTAGCTACTGGCTAATTGAAGTCATGCTTGCTACAAACGACCTCAAATCCTGCTAACTACTGGCTTACTGAAGTTGTGCAAGCTAATGGCTTACAAAAGACATGCTAGCTATGGGCAAACACATTTTTGCTAGCTTTGGGCTAAGTAATGCCATGCTAGCTATGGACTGAATTAAATCATGTTAGCTATGGGCTAACTTCATTTGTGCTAGCTTTGGGCTAACTAATGGCATGCTAGCTATGGTCTGAATTAAATCATGTTAGCTATGGGCTAACTAATGGCATGCCAGCTATGGGCAACTCATGTCGTGCTAGCTACAGTCTAACTAAAGTCGTGCTAACTATGGGCTAACTAAACAGACCAATCGAACGTGGCGAACCGCATGAATTTGTCTGTCGGGTCACTGAAGCGCGTTGACTCAACCCTCCCACCTGTACTCTGTGTGTGGAGAGGAAGGCCTGATGCTGGCCGCACGATCGTTAGGAAATGCCACAAACTCCTCCTTCCCCAGGCTTTTGCTCCTCCCCTTGCGGTGGGCGTGAAGACGGGTTGTAGCCGCCCCCAGCACAGCGGCGCACACCCTGCCAGCGCAGCGTGCCAGCTCAGCGGAGAGGACGTGGGGGTGTCGACCACTAGGGTTGGTCACTTGTGGAGTGATGCCTGGGAAAGCACCAGATTAAGGTCAGGCGCCATAATGTCACGATGAACAAAATAGTTGCACTAGCTTTGCTTTCATATGATATCCAAACAAAATGTGTGTTTAGATTTATGCTAGCACATGTTAACGTAATATAATATTGACATTTTCCGGAAGGGCCGATTTGTATAACAACGTTTGTAGAACAATGGAACCAATATTCATGAATGGATGCCGACATTTGTGAAGTAGTACCAAATTTCGTAAAGATATTGTTATTCCTATAGAAAGGGTGCAATATTCAAAAAGCATTACCAATATTCAAATAGCGATACAATGTATTTTAAAGAGATGTCGATAGTTCGTAAAGCGATACCGATATACGTACAGCGATACCGATATTCGCGAAGCGATACTGATATTTGTTTATGCAACGATGATGACGTAATGTGCGTGCAGACCGGGGTTTAGCATTGGTTCTGGGTAGGTCGTCTGGGCTTGGCAGATGCCGGACAGGTCCAGCATGAGGGTGTGAAACGGGCGGAGGCGGAGCTCTGCGGCCTCGTCGGCCCGCGGGTCGGTCACGTGACCCAACACATCCACCTTCTGACGCACACGGAAGCGACCAAGTTGGCGGGGCGCAAACGAAAGCACCACGTCCTGGGGGGCGCACACACGCACACGCACACACACACACACACACACACATATAGTGTTGAGGCGTGGAACTCTAAGCTCGTAATTGGCTACACAAACACAAACTCGGCCAGCAGAAGTAAACTGTTACAGTGTCTGTAAATGTAAAAAAAACTAAACACCAGTTAGACTGGCCACTGTCAAACTACACTTATTGAAAGCTTCATCCACTCATGCAAACGAGTTCACTTATGTAGAATATCTCCGTAACGAGACAGCAAAAAACAAGGTGTAACTCCGCCCCTTGCAGTTTCTGCTGTCCGGCCCAGGCTCTGTGTCTCCGCCCCCCCTGGGAGTTCTGCTGTAACCTAGTAAAGGGGGGATTATCTAGTGTTTACCTGACACTGGCCCGGCGCCACCACCCCCGAGGCCGGCTCCGCCCTGAACTGCGCCACCTTGCGGAAGCGGAAGCGGACGGGCAGCTGGGGGCAGAGGTTGCGCAGCAGGCACAGCAGGTCCGAGCGCTGGCCCCGCGCGCAGCCCAGGAAACGGAAGTCCACTCCCGGTTTGGGCAGCAGGCGCACGGGAAGGCCCGTGCCTGTGACCGCCAGCTCCACACCGTGGCCACCAGTGGGCGCTAGCGAGGAGTGGGAGGGACAACGCGTCAGAAGGCCATTCATGGTGCGCTACATAGGTATGAATCACATATGTTGAAGTGTGTGATTATTTAAATATGTTCTAACATATTTGTCTGTAAAAATCCTCTGCTTGCCTATCTTGGTCTTCCAAAAGATACATTGCATAACTATCATAAACCCACAGCCCTTTTAAAAAACACTTTTGTCGATTTAATAATCATTAATTTTTCTTTTTTTTGTATTTCACGTTAATTATAAACCCTTGAATGAACTGCAGCTCCCCCGTTCAATAGTATTAGTCTTCAAGCCGTTCTTGACCTCTCCAATATGCCGGCACCGTTGACGTACAGTCCCACGGCCCATCTATATATCTATGGCTTTACCGTTGAGGGGAGTGAAGCCGTGCATGGTGTCCACCAGCTGAAACAGCAGAAAGACAGAGTATTCTTGTGGACCGGCAGAACTGGGCCGCTTTCTGTCTTCAACGGGCCTGAGGAGAACACGCAATATGAATAAATTATACACTAAATGCTTCAAAATTAAATATAAAATGTTCGAGGACATAAGCTGACAATACCGCCGTACTATTGACATTTTTATGAATATAACTAAGTTTCCAGCATCTGATCAGTAAATACCCACAATAAAATAAAAACTGAACTAACCAAAATAAACTAAATTGAATAACTAAAAGTGTTCAAAACTGATTTAAAAGTAGTGAATTTCCAGCATCTGAACAGTGCAAAAATAATTTACATAATAAATAACCAAAGCATGGGCACAATCACCTTCCCTTTTCTGCCACCCACCTCTCCTTTTCAGTGTCATAAAAGGGAGACTGACAGAACTCCTCCCAAGTCATCTCAGAAGCTATCCCCTCTGACTGATACTGGTTAGTCTAGCTACTAGATGATACACAGCAAATAACAGACCAAGAGTAGATTGATAGACAACGTTAACGTTGCATATGACTACTACATCAAATCGATCGTCAATACTATGTATTCTCCTACGTATCACTTCCGTTTTGAAGCAGCGTCCCTTGTTACCATCAAGTTGCTACAAAGTGGAAGCCTACATTAAGGTCACTGATAAATATTGACATGTAAGACGATTGTATTAACCTAACCTAAATAAAGGAAACTCGGGACAGCGCCAAATGTCCACCAGTGGCCTGAAAAATATTACATCCGTACTGTTAAGAACTACCATTGAGAATGAATGGGAAAAGTTAAGAAAGTTAAGCTTAACCATACGCCTCGCTGTTGCAAGGTTTGCTCACACAAATAAGCGCATTTCAATCACTACTCCTCGTTAGTATAGTGGTCAGTATCCCCGCCTGTCACGCGGGAGACCGGGGTTCAATTCCCCGACGGGGAGGTAACATTTTCGTCTGAATAGTTATGGAGGATAAGCTGACGATACGTCTTACTGTTATTTACACAAATAAGCGTGACTCAAGCACCACTCCACGTTAGTATAGTGGTCAGCTTCCCCGCCTGTCACCCTCCGGAACCAAAAATGGTTTAGCTTAACTTTTCCCATTCATTCTCAATGGTAGTTCTTATCAGTACGGATGTTATCTTTTTCCGGCCACTGGTGGACATTTGGCGTTGTCCCGAGTTTCCTTTATTTAGGTTAGGTTATTACAATGGTCTTACATGTCAATATTTATCAGTGACCTTAATGTAGGCTTCCACTTTGTAGCAACTTGATGGTAACAAGGGACGCTGCTTCAAAACGGAAGTGATACGTAGGAGAATACATAGTATTGACGATCGATTTGATGTAGTAGTCATATGATATGCAACGTTAACGTTGTCTATCAATCTACTCTTGGTCTGTTATTTGCTGTGTATCATCTAGTAGCTAGACTAACCAGTATCAGTCAGAGGGGATAGCTTCTGAGATGACTTGGGAGGAGTTCTGTCAGTCTCCCTTTTATGACACTGAAAAGGAGAGGTGGGTGGCAGAAAAGGGAAGGTGATTGTGCCCATGCATTGCTTATTTATTATGTAAATTATTTTGCACTGTTCAGATGCTGGAAATTCACTACTTTTAAATCAGTTTTGAACACTTTTAGTTATTCAATTTAATTTATTTTGGTTAGTTCAGTTTTTATTTTATTGTGGGTATTTACTGATCAGATGCTGGAAATGCACAACTTTCAATGTCTACCTTAATTCATTTAGTTCATTTCTATGTCATTTTTGTTATTCATTTAGTTCATTTTATTGTAGCTATTTAAATTACATAACTGTTTACATTTCATTGATTTATTTCTAGCAAAATACCTTTTTATTGATCTATTTATTGTGACCGAGCTGTTTACTGGTGTGTGTGTGTGTGTGTGTGTGTGTGTGTGTGTGTGTGTGTGTGTGTGTGTGTGTGTGTGTGTGTGTGTGTGTGTGTGTGTGTGTGTGTGTGTGTGTGTGTGTGTGTGTGTGCGTGCGTGCGTGCGTGCGTGCGTGTAGTGTTAGCAGCGAGAGGGCATGGGGCACTATTACAGTAACTGCAGCTAGAGCGATATGTTCTCTTTACCTCGGGGGGTGGGGGGGGGGTGATGCTACCGCTTGCTACTAGATGATACACAGCGAATTTTGAAGCAGCGTCCTTTGTTATCATCAAGTTGGTACAAAGTGGAAACCTATGCTACATTAAGGTCAGCGAGAAATGTTGACATGTAAGACCATTGTAATAACCTAACCTAAATAAAGAAAACGCGGGACAGCGCCAAATTTCCACCAGTGGTCGGAAAAATATTACATCCGTACTGTTAAGAACTACCATTGTGAATGAATGGGAAAGCAAGTTAAGCTTAACCATTTTTGGTTCCGGGGGGTGACAGGCGGGGAAGCTGACCACTATACTAACGTGGAGTGGTACTTGAGTCACGCTTATTTGTGTAAATAACAGTAAGACGTATCGTCAGCTTATCCTCCATAACTATTCAGACGAAAATGTTTCCTCCCCGTCGGGGAATTGAACCCCGGTCTCCCGCGTGACAGGCGGGGATACTGACCACTATACTAACGAGGAGTGGTGACTAAGTGGCGCTTATTTGTGTGACCAAACCTTGCAACAGCGAGGGGTATGGTTAAGCTTAACTTTCTTAACTTTTCCCATTCATTCTCAATGGTAGTTCTTAACAGTACGGATGTAATATTTTTCCGGCCACTGGTGGACATTTGGCGCTGTCCCGAGTTTCCTTTATTTAGGTTAGGTTATTACATGTTAATTGTCTTACATGTCAGTTTCTCGCTGACCTTAATGTAGCATGGCTTCCACTTTGTAGCAACTTGATAGTAACAAGCGACGCTGCTTCAAAATTTACTGTGTATCATCGAGTAGGCTAGCAAGCGGTAGCATCACCCCCCCTGAGGTAAAGAGAACATATCGCTCTAAAGGCCCTTACATAGTCGACGCGAGCAACGCGCGTAAGCGACGCGAGTAACGCGCTTCCTTTCATAGTCTACACAGCATACGCAAACGTCGCGGGCAATGCATGACATGCAATACACCGCTCACGCCACTTGCGATACTATGCGACAACGCATAGTATTGCATGGATCGGCGCGTCGCGTATCAAAAATTGGGACGACACATTTTGCTACGCATCGCCGCATAATGGCGGCCGAAGCGTAGCGATGCGTAGCCTTGTGGACGCGTATGCGTACCGATGCGTTGACTATGTAAGGGCCCTTACTGCAGTTACTGTAGTAGTGCCCCATGCTCTCTCGCTGCTAACACCACACACACGCACACGCACACGCCAGTAAACAGCTCGGTCACAATAAACAGATCAATAAAAAGGTATTTTGCTAGAAATAAATCAATGAAATGTAAACAGTTATGTAATTTAAATAGCTACAATAAAATGAACTAAATGAATAACAAAAATGACATAGAAATGAACTAAGAGAATTGTCGCCAAATGTCCAGCAGTGGCCGAATAAAATATAACATCCGTACTGTTAAGAACTACCATTGAGAATGAATGGGAAAAGTTAAGAAAGTTAAGCTTAACCATACGCCTCACTGTTGGAAGGTTTGTTTACACAAATAAGCGCCTCTCCACCACCACTCCTCGTTAGTATAGTGGTCAGTATCCCCGCCTGTCACGCGGGAGACCGGGGTTCAATTCCCCGACGGGGAGGTAACACTTTTCGCTTTTGTTTTTCTTTTCTTGATATATATTCGTTGACAACGCCGTCCAGACGCTGCCGGGACTCCCTACCTCTTGCACATCGGACTGAAGCGTACGGACAGAGTGATGTGTTCGTATGGTCCTAGTCGGCCCTGCTTGGGGACACAGCAGACGACCTGGGACGGGTCTGGTCCCTGGGGGTTCTTGGTGTTAACGGTCTCTCTCCTTCTCCCTAGCAGCGCTGCATCCGTGCTTTTCCAGAGCTCTGTAGCCTGAACGAGAATTCATAATTGTACGCATGTTCTCAGTCTGCAGTAAACGAAAGCAATAAATATCCAAATAATGTTAATAATGTAAAAATACTAATAATAAAAAATACTTATTTTTTTTCCTACCGTTTTAGGGTATATTCGTACAGAAGAGGATTTGACCCTAATTCCCTGCCTACAATTCAGCATTTATTCCCAGAATTCAGAATTGATTCTCAGAATTCTGATTTTAATCTCGGAATCCTGACTTTCTTCTGACTTTATTTGGACTTTATTCTCAGAATTCTGACTTTAGACTCAGAACTAAAATATAAATCACGTGTTCTCTCTTCCCCTCCTATACACCGCGTTCTAGTGTTAAAACGCATCTGGTGGAACTGCATCCTAAAGCAGTAAATGCTGAATGCAAACCGGGAGGAGGAGGAGGAGGAGGAGGAGGAGGAGGTCCGATTACCCACCAGTTCGGTTCCCTCCGCGGAGTCCTGCAGCAGGCCCAGCCAGCGGCACGTGGCCGGCCCGTTGTTCTTCAGAACCACTCGCTCCACGCGGGACGTCCCAAAGTAGACCGGCCCAAACGACAGACAGGACATAGGAGACCCCTTTTTTGCGAAATAAATGTTTAACTTGTAAATAAATAGACTTGGAATACTAAATACTTTAACAATCGATTATTTTATTCGATGGTGTTTACAGGTGACGCTGAACACTCCAAGTAACGTTGCCAAAATAAGTTCGAAAAAAAGAAGAACGCCAGTACAGTACATTACATAAGTAATAAAATGCACAAATATCGTATTGGAGGAGTTAAGGAAGGGTAAGCTTACTATACACCCTTCTAGGGTTTAAATTCTTAAATAAGTACAGTAAATAGCACCACTCATCGTTAGTATAGTGGTCAGTTATTACACCATTGTAATAACCTAACCTAAATAAAGGAAACTCGGGACAGCGCCAAATGTCCACCAGTGGCCGAAAAAAATATAACATCCGTACTGTTAAGAACTACCATTGAGAATGAATGGGAAAAGTTAAGAAAGTTAAGCTTAACCATACGCCTTGCTCTTGGAAGGTTTGTTTATACAAATAAGTGCGACTCCACCACCACTCCTCGTTAGTATAGTGGTCAGTATCCCCGCCTGTCACGCGGGAGACCGGGGTTCAATTCCCCGACGGGGAGGTGAAAATTTTCGACTTTTTAAAGTTTTTATTTAAATATCTCACATACAACTTCCATATTATGTGGTTAACCATTTATGCAAGCAATATAAAATTAAACCCATCTATTCTTGGTAATATCATTTAATGAAGCACAAATAAGCGCGTCTGTGACTACCACGCTCAGCACCAGTGGGCCCTCTAGCGGCGGAAAGGGTCACGACGCATCAAGATGTCGAGTAACCAAGTTTGCCTACAATTTATCACTTCTTTGACCAGCGGATCGCCATCGGACATTAATTATGTATATTATTCACTTATCGTATCTGAAATATGGCCCAGGCATAGTAGGTAAAAGCGGTCTTGACGTGTATACCTGGAGGTCGAATATCTGGAGGGCTTGGTCCACCACCTCAGCCCTGATCCTCAGACTCCGGTCTGGGCTGCTCTGGAGCTTCACCCTGAAACAGGTTGAAGGTGAGAGCACATCACACAGTGGCTGAGGTGGGCAGGGAGCAAAGCATTAGTAAAAACTGTGGTGTAACTGATGATGGATCAGATGATCAATAGCTTAGATCGAAGAGGATGTTTATATTTTTCTAGGAAAGGCCTAGATTGTGGACCAAATCACATGTGAGATTTAGTTGCGTGGATGAACTTTACGTATTTTTTTATTACGACAAATTGAGTTCTGTTTTATTTTAGCTTAGACCTTGGTATATCTGTTAAAGATGATACAAATTAAATGTTACATTTATACAAACTTTGCTGATAATACCACGTATTGAACCTCCGACGGGATAAGTATCTCATATCTGGTTGATGATCTTATACATTTCTTTTAAAATCTCCCAACTGCCTCACTTACAGAGCCATTTCCTCAATAAGCCCCGGCATGTGCGTGCTCAGTTCCACCGTTAACCACTGGGTGGCGCCTGGCATCACAGTACCGCGGCTAGGCGACAGTTTGACTGACGGATCTCCGTTGAACTTCACCTGGTACTGCCCTACACCAGGCCCACAGACAGACAGACAGACAGACAGACATTGTATGCACGTGTACTGCATATGGTTGTGCCTACACCGAGTACACAGACAGGTGGACAGGTTAAATATCTGACTTGAAGAATGGGCGAGCCGGATCTGTTATACTCTCAGCACTCATAGAATGCCTCTCGTCCAATCAGATTTCTTGGTCGGACTCGGAACTAACTGTTGTATAATCAAACATATATTAATGTCAAAAGACAGGTTACAATACATTTTGAATAGACGATATATACAAAGCATGAACCTAAAAGAAAAAAGGTGTATTTGTATCTCAGTAGTATATGTGCAGTAATTATGATACATCAAAGAGATGTAGTGCAAATGCATCATTTTAATGGTGACAATCAGATAGAATCATGAGAGGCTTGATGTTACCTGGTGCTGATCCCTGATTGGTCAAAGGCAGCTGTTTAACGACCACCTGACTGGTTGCTGCAACCGAGCCAAAATCCACCAGGGAATCCACCAATAGCTTGCAGGCAGAGGGGTACCTGAACAATACGAAAACACACACACACACACACACACACGCACACGCACACACACACACACACACACACACACACACACACACACACACACACACACACACACACACGAAAATATTATACACAAATATTTGATTCATGAGCATTGATAGGTATGGGGCTACTTACGCCCGCAGCTTGACCTCTACGGTGGTCAGACGGTCGATGAGAAACTCCAGGCTGTCCGCGACCTCCACCGCCCGCTCCGGGGAGAAGGTCAGCGAGCCGCCCACAGAGAAGCCCGGAGCCACGGCGGAGGACGGCGGAGCGTTGAACGTGAACTTGAACGGCTGGCGGTGGAAACAAAGCGAGAGGAGGTTACACTTATACTGTATAAAAGTATAGTAGGCTATGTATGATCTTTAGACTATTCGAGCATTTTAATAATTAAGTAGCCTGCTCTAAGTAAAATCCACCTGTTTTATTTATTTAAATAACCACAAAGCCCACTTTAAGTGAGCTTTTAACGTCCTACATATTTCAGTTTTCCCCCTTTTTGCTATTTAGTTACCCTTTCCCCAGTAGGCCTAGGCAACTTTTTACTCAGTTGGCCTAATATATATAAAGAATATATTATAGGCCTATACGTAGGCCTATATGTATGAATAAAGAAGAAAACAATTATCGATAAATTAAATTATTATAATTATATATATATATATATATATATATATATATATATATATATATATATATTACATATAAAAACAGCTATATACATTTATTTATTTATTTATTTATTATACAAAAAATGTATACATTATGATGTGCGGGCGTCATGGTGATTAATAGCCTATAGGCCTAGACACATTAGGACAAGTTTTACCTTATAAATGCAGGCCTATACTTTTAATTGGACATCTGAAAGTACATTTTAGTCTTTTTTAACTCCCAATGAGAATACATCCCCTAGGTTTCGATGTAGACGGATCATGTACCCAGAGCCCAGACCCTCGTCCTCTACCTTGGACGGAGGCTTCAGGAGCACGATGTCTCTGGAGACTCCGCCGACGTTGGTGACCGTGACGGTGGTGCGGTACACCTCCCCGACCCGCACCTCTCTGAACTCCACCCGGGGCGGCTCCACCCGGACACTCGGAGAGGACATGCCGACGGCTGGTGACTCAAGAACGGGTGGAGAAGATCACAAGTGAAACTTATTATAACTGTCGGTGACTCCACATTCCGACGGTCTGCTCAATTCGTTGGCGGACGGTTGCTGAGCGACGACGAGTCACGAGACTCGACGGACGTTGACGACGACGGCCAACAATGTCTGGCTGCAGCCTGTAGGACGTGGACGGCGGCACAGGTGGTTGCTAGGCAACGAGGACGAGAGACTCCCAACGATTCAACAAGTGGGCAGGAACCCTCTTTCTGCAGACTGAACATTTTTATTTTCCAAATGTTTCAATGTGATTTTTTTTTTCTGCCATAATGAATCAAAACGATATCATAGATCGTTATATCGTTGTTGTCTATAGCGGTTATGCTTGACTTTGCCATTGGTTGTATTGATCATGTATAACGTTGAGAAAAAAATACCTCTATGTGTGACCGCCCAGATTCAATAAAGTTGTGTAAAAACGAATAACGAAATATGTTATGCCGTCTTTTTTTTTTTTGTTGATTCAACTACGTGCTCAACACGTGTTGCGCGAACCCGGAGCCTCCAGAACGTCAACACAGAGCAGAGACCCTGCAGATGGGGGCTGGAGCAGAGCTGCTGGCAGGAGCAATGCATTGGACGTCTTTCATTTCTGTCCTGTGCGGCTGCTGGGCGGTTTCCACTTCGTATTCTCGTAAGTTTGGAACTGGGTAAAAAAAAATGGTCCTTAACAGTGTGATGCTTGGTCCAATTCTGGCGAGTTGATGCCATGGCGTCATGGGCGTTGGCTTCATGCATGCTCCAACTCTTTGTTAAACGCGTTGGACAAAAAAACATTGATGGCAAAGTGATGAAACTTTGAAACACTTTTGTTTTATAAACTTTCTCTAGAAGACGCATTCGTAAGGGTCCGAACGGGGACCGATTGCTCTCTGGAGTCGCAGTGGTCCACGAAGGACGTCATCTCCACGATAGAGTGGCGATATGGACTCGACCCGGTAGTGGAGTGGAACAGAGACAACAGGTCGGCCGTCTTCCGCGCTCATCTCCAAGGTAGGCATAGATCAACATGTCTGATCAATTTAATTTCTATCCTATTGTACGTGAAATATCACTTTGCAAATTATAAAGACATGTGGATGCCTGTATAGCTTATATCTCTCCCAATAGAGATGTAGCTATATATTTAGATAGAGCTTTAAAAAAAAAAAATAGATAGGCCTATTGGTTATAGTTATGTGTTGCATGTGTGTCAGTTATAACATAATGTGAGTCATGCTAATTATAACAGCATAACATTGCCACTTTTGTTGTAGCCTAATAATAACAATCGTATGCCTACATGTATGCAATGATCTCATAAAGGGCTGTAGTGAAAAAGTTGTAAAAACATCTACAGGCCTAATGTTAATAATAGGCCTACTTGTGATAACTTGGGCCTACTACACCATGAATGGACCTTTGCAGATCGCGCTTTGCTGGACATCCAAACGGGAGATCTGATGATCAGCAGCGCGAGGGCGAGTGACAGCGGGGTTTACACGGTCGTCATCAACTCCCTTCCAATCCACACGATTCACGTCAGAATCCTCTGTAAGTTAAGCTGCATGATCCCCGACTCTCGTCTGCGTCATTGTGCGCTCTGGTCTGTTCCAACGCGTGTCGACATGTGTTGTTGTGGTGGTGTTTGGACAGCTGTGGTTCCCGTGCCGACGGTCTCCTGGGCCTGCCAGCCGGAGGAGGAGGGGGTGATCTTCTGTATTCTGACCTGCGAAGGAGACACCAGCGGCGCAGAGCCCGTCCAGTACAGCTGGAGCCACCAGCCACAAGCAAACATCTCAGGTCATGGAGATGCCGATGCAAACAAAACGTTGCCTAAATCCATCAACGTCACAATGGTAAGTGAGATGCAGTTATAGTATGGAGCAGTGAGATGATTATTGTTTTGCATTTGATGTGTGTGTGTGTGTGTGTGTGTGTGTGTGTGTGTGTGTGTGTGTGTGTGTGTGTGTGTTGGCAAAATCTTGATACGACTATTTGGTTCGTCAATTTGATAATTCAGTTCTTTCTATGTTTCAACCATTTTCAATTCAAAATGACTAAGAAAAAACCCACTGCACTCAACTCGCTGTATCTTTGCGATTGAGTTTCCCTCTGAGGTGGTTAGGGCCTTACCTAATGAACACGGGGCCCCCCCATGGTTATCAACCTGGCGTCTGGCTCTCAGTAGCGTTAGGGCCCCTCTGCTCCGGGAAGGAGCGGTGAGGACCTCTGGGCTCACATTTGTTCCACCTTCTTGTCTCAGGTCGTGGGCTCGGACGCGGATGAATTTGTTTGCATCGTCTGGAACCCAATAAGCCTGCAGAGCAGCCAGCCCAGCACACGGCCCTCCACACTGCGTGAGTCCCCTATTGGCCGGCAGCGCAAGTGGGAGGAGCCATCGGGGACAGTGGAATGAGTGGGAGGAGCCAACAGGGACAGTGGAATGAGTGGGAGGGGCCGGTTGAATTAAGTTCGAGGGGCCAGCACAGACATTGTATAAATGGGAGTCACAGATACATATGTGGGAGGGGCCTGTGGGGGACTTATTTTAAGTGGGAGGGGCCTGTAGGGCAGATTCATGTGTGGGAGGGGCCAGAGTTTTAACTGTATTGTAAATGAGTTTTTGTTTCTGAAATTTGTTGTTTCCCAGGAGAAACTCTCCATCCAATGAAGGGCGTGGTCGTGTTCATCTCCTTCATCATAGCGGTCACAGCAGCCATCGCGTTACACAGATGTTGGACAGGTGAGAAGGAGTGAAACAGCAGTCATGACGGATATACTCTATTCTTTTAATAATTGCCTGATGGAGTGGTTACTTTGATAACTTTAATATTTGTCTGCACCAAATGCTGCTCTTTATAATGGTGTGTCTTGTCTTCCAGGAGTCTGGTTCTTTCATAAAGGTAGGACCCCCCCCCCCCAGTGAAAGCTTATAATCATCATTGTAATTATATTGTAACTATGGTATTATCATTACCATTAATGCACCTCTACATGTTGTGTGTGACCAAATGCACAGTATCCAGTTGTATACTGGATTGCTCCAAGTACCTGTACTGTCTATTTTAGACATTAGACACAAATACAAATGAGGGACAGGTTTTCCAGAAGATCAGGCCAAACAAAAAAGAGTGACAGCCAAAAGGCTGCGGCTAATTAACTGAACAAAGCTCATCTTTGCCAACAAGCCGCCTAGCTGGTGCAGTAACAGTCGGACGGCCAGGACAACAGGCAAAACAGAGCAACGCGGGGCATACGAAAACCACTGACACAGACACACAAGGGGCTAATGGGAAATGAGAAAGACCTGAGGTAATTAGGGAGAAACTCAAACACCTGGTAGGTAGATGACAGGGGCGGGGCTAGCCGTCAGTAGTTCCAACAGGAATACAGTTTAACCTGCTGTAAATAGTGAGATCCCTGGTATTAAAACCAGTGTGTTCAACAGGTATTACCGTCACCTCTTCTCGTTCTGCTTTTTTTTCATTTTTAAGAAAACTATTATTTGACATTTTCATACAATTTATGGTAAAGCTTCCCCTGTTTCTGCTATATCAACTTTTTTTGATTTTCTTCATTGTAGAATCAACGCCGTGGCAATCAGGTGAGGACACAAAAAACTATTAATAATAAAGTTATACAAAAACATTACATCTACACCATACTTAGCTTGGTTATATCAACTATGCAACATTATTTTTTACAGTTATAACTATAATTTTAACAGAATGGTTAACATCTACACCATAGGCCTACTGTATTTATCAATATGGTTCACACCTAAACTATGCTATATTATAACAGTATGTTGTGGCTCCTATGAGTCCTAAATGATCTGCTCTGAGGGCTACATGAGGAAGTAGAGAGACCCAGTCTTATCTTCACGTTCTCCCCTGTTCCTCATGCTAGATTTCTGGAGAAGAAGAAATAAGGGCGGTATGTATCTTCATCCACAACTCCCCTCTCTCTTTCCTCTCCCCTTCTGCTCCCTCACCCATTTTGTCCTCCCCTTCTCGCTTTCCTCCTGAGCCCTCTGCTGTCTGCTTCTCCTCGGCTCTGCTCATGTCCTATGGTCATAACTGTGGTCTCCTCATAAGCCTTGTGACTGAGAAAAGGACATATCTTGACTGTGTTCCAGGTGGTGACTCAGAAGACAAACAAACCAAGGAACTGGAGGAGTTGAAAGCTAACCCAGATGTAAGGCCCTTTCCTGCATCATGCTAGTTGACCATTGACCATTTAGTTCATACCGACAGTTGGCAATACTGACAACAAGCACTTTAGCTAAAAGAAGCAGTATTATGAGGCTGAGTTGGTAATAGTAAGTTAGTTGTACCATGGTCATGTTTGTAATGATGGTAGCCGTAGTGCTAAGAAGTAGCTATAGTTCTCAGTAGCTGTAGCGCTAGGAAGTAGCTCTACTAGGTAGGCAAAGCAATAGCTAGGTAGCTATTGCAGCAGATAGCGGTAAGTTGCTGTGATCGGCCTGGTCAAAGTTATTTTGAACTTGGAAGTTTGTTATCTTTCTCCGTAGGAGTACAATAGAGTGGGTCTCCAAAGTGAACGCCACTGATGCCTCAACATTTGAACCCTCTTTCTGTTTATTTAGCCCGAAACACAGCACTGAAGCCCCTCTGACCTCTGGACCTGAGGACTCCCTGCCGGGCTTCACCCAGTGAAAAAAACCCACTATGTAATCAATCAATTGTTATGAGTATACTTACCACAGAGTAACCAGTGCATATTAAGTGTCCCTCCCTTGGTTCTTGGACACAATAGAAACAGTATGATTGCAGTCCTGTCTAGCTCAGTTGGTAGAGAATTGCATTACCAGTGCTAGTTAATAGGTTAGGGATTCCATAGGTGGGTGTAAGACACTGGATATAAGTGTCCATCAAATGGCATATCAAGTTTTGTGTAGGGAAAAAAAAACGTTGGACGTTTGGGTCACTTTACCCATTGAGCTGGTCAGAGGAGAACACTATCGTTCTATTGTTCTCCGAGGGCAGCAGACTCCCACAACAGACACGGTCTTGTTGTAGAATACAGCCAATCTGTGGCCGTCACTTGGGTATGTGTCGCTATGGGCTGCCCAACCTTCGATTAGATCTCCCTCCCTCTTTCGCTCTGTGGCTGAATGCCATACACGGAGAGGCGGGTCTGACGACACTCTGTATCGAAAGAGACAAGACAGACGAACACCTGTTGTATACGGTCAATGGGCTGTATACACGCAAACCACAACCTCTGTCTAGGCACCAAGTGCAACTTCTCAGCACCAAATCTATTGTGTTACCATACTGACCAACGAATGTTGTGACACCCACTGTGTCACAATACCCTCTGGAAAAATCTGTACGGAAACACTTGCAGCTAAATCAAACTCCAATGGTTCAAGTGTAACACAAGCCACGTACATTTGTGCATTTAACACTTGTATGTGTAACATGTTTGTTTACATGTATATATGTCTCACGGTTTATACCTTATAATGTAATGACGTTGATGTTCCACTAATGCCCGTTTGTTCGCCTCATTTGTGTTTTGATGCTGTGCTCCGGTTTTGATGTGAAGCCCGTTTCTACATGAATAAAGTTACGAAAACTTTGATGTTTTGCATGTAGTTATTACGATATACTTCACGTGTCGATAAAAAAAGGTCAAAACACAGTTCTTATACCAAGAATTTGATTTAATTTCACAATGACAATATCAAATTGTACACTACATGGCATCTTAGAAAAATAATGTGATTTGAAGAAAAACTAACTGAGACACACAAGGATAAGCGTTTCACAAGTGTTTAACATAGCCAAATCAAATAGATATAACATATATATAAGTGATCATATTTTGTTAATTTCATGCCTTTCTGTCAGATCTAGTACTCCCATATTTCATCATCGACTAGACGGGTGGGTGCGACTTCCTCTGTGGTCGTCGTGGCGATATCGGGATCTTTGTCGCTCTGCGTTTCCTCGACCATCGGAACACACTCCGTCTCCTCGGAGTTTGCCGTTTGTTCCGAGTCCGGCGGATTCACCGCAGTCTGCTCACTCTCCCCGGTCTCCATGGTGCCGGACTCGTCGCCGTTGCCGTCTGCCTCCTTTTCGGGAGTTCCCAGAAAATACGCTAGAGGCTCTGCTGCGGAGACTTCTGGTGTCGCCGCCGTCTCTGCGCTTCCCATCTGGCGCTCGTCGTCGTCGGCCTTGCCGGCTGCCTGGGGGAGGCCCCGGCCGCCGGCCGCGGGGGAGGGGGAGGCCTGCCGGTCCGTGGGTTGGCCCTCCAGGCCGAAGAAGGTGCTCTGCACGACGTAGCGCACG
The DNA here is from genome assembly GCF_964030765.1 of Micromesistius poutassou. Classification (NCBI taxonomy): domain Eukaryota; kingdom Metazoa; phylum Chordata; class Actinopteri; order Gadiformes; family Gadidae; genus Micromesistius; species Micromesistius poutassou. The sequence goes on from NC_140294.1 coordinate 2,011,536, forward strand.
CACTGCAGCAGCACGTTCCTCTCGTGACGAATGTCGGGCGCCAGCAACTAGACGCAGAACAAGCGGGGGGGGTGGGGGATGTCAGTACAATAGGTGTCGCTAGGAAAAGTGTTGCCTCGTTGCTAGGATACGCGTTGCTATGTTGCTAGGATACATGCTGCCTCGTTGCTGGGATAAACGCTGCCTCATTGCTGGGATACATGCTGCCTCGTTGCTAGGATACATGCTGCCTCGTTGCTGGGATACACACTGCCTCGTTGCTAGGATACATGCTGCCTCTGTGCTAGGTTACACACTGCCTTGTTGCTAGGTTACACGTTGCCTCGGTGCTAAGGCAGGCTATACTTAGTTGCTAGGCGCACAATGGTTGTATTGGTAGTTTGTCTTCATTTGCAGGCCTCCAGCCAACTAGCTTTGTGCCTAGTCTGCAACACTTTCAGATAACCATCCCATCCCCAAAAGGAAAGGGAAGACCCAAAGAAAGACAAAGTTTCTTCTCACCATCTCCAGAAGCGTAGCCCGTTTCTGGGGGGTCATGTGACCTCCCCCACGCCGGCCCCTCCCCCCTCGGCCCCCTCTGCCCCTCCCCCGTCCTCCCCGGCCTCTGTATTGGTCCTGGGGGGAAGCTCTGGGGTGTGAACCCAGGGGGGCCTCTGCGTCCTGGGGCCCCCGTGAAAGGGATTGTTGTGGGGCCTGGGTCCCTTGCTGGTTGGCCCTCTGAATGGGGAGGGCTGAGAGACAAATACAAATCCATGTGATGCAATTGACTAATGAGTCATTTAGCATGCGCTTTGATCAACAAGAACTAAGTGGATTCTGATCCATGACATTACAGACCGTTGGCTGGGAGGAGACAGGCACTGCACTTTATTGAGTGAATTGCCGTCCCCACACATGAAACGGATAACAAAATACACACGCAAGTTACAAACTCACCCTGTGGTTCCTCGTCGCTGTCGCTCTCCGTGATTGAGCCATAGCTGGCCACCAGGGACCCCAGCCCTGAGCTCATCTGTTTAGGGGCCACCACTAGACCCCCCTGCTTGGAGGTCCCAGAGGAATCCTCTTTATCAGAGTCTGGAAACACAAGGCAGAAAGGTTAAGAAACGTATGCATGTATTAGTAGTAGTATTTAGTACGTAGTAAGTAAGTATTTTTTTGAGTGGCGTCACAATGAAGATAAATTGTAGCTTTTTTGTTGTATTAAGTTTGTATTATTCCCCCTTTGGCAAATATATGCAAACAATTTGTTATTTTGTATTTTTGCAAATTATAAAAATTTATATATATTTATTATAAAACGGTTATGTTTTCCTAATCAAATCCTGAAGGACTTTATTGGGTCTTAAAAGGTCCCATATTATACCACCAGGTGTGAGTGTGATTAGCAGTTACAAGCCATTTTGAATATCTGCCTCTTCTGACATCACAAGTGGGCGTGTCCACTTAGACAGATGAGCAACATTTGCTACAGCCCACTGGGTAGGCTGGTAGACTGATCTGTTCAGCACACATCTAGGTGGACACGCCCACTTGTGATGTCAGAAGAGGGCGATTTTCAAAACTGCTTGTAACGGCTAATCACACTCACACCTGGTGGTATGATATGGGACCTTTAAAGCTGGCTCTTGCCTCCGACTCACCTGGCTCATCGTTGACAAGGGCCCCCAGGGGGTCCCTGTCGCTGGTCGCTGGATGAGGGGCTGGGGGCTGCACCGGGGCGCCATTCCCCTGGTTGTGATAGCCTCCCGGGGCCCCCCTCTGGAACCTGTTGTTGCCACGGCCACGCCCCCTCCCCCGCCCCCTGCCTCTCATTCGCCTGGGAGCAGGAAGTCAAATGATATCTTTCTTAAATGGTCATCATTTCTCCGTTTGGAACAGTTAGAAATTGTTAACAAAAAAAATGGGTTTGCAGTTGTGATCAGGCTACCGCTATGCATCCATTTGGCAACTACTCTTATTCAAAGTGACAGTTATTTCTTCAAATTAAAGTCACAATGTGCACCTCCCAGTTATTAGGCAGGATTCAAAAAATAAAAGCAATAAAAGTGTAGTGTCCACTTTAACTGGCTGTGCAACTGTGTAACGCAAAATAGTGTCGCTCAGCTGGCTGGGTTGCGTAAGTGAGAGGGGATTTGAGATTCGTTATCAAAATTCTTGTAAGCATAGAGATGTAGGAGTTTTGTATACATTTGTTGGCATACATCAGTTACATCATCGCCATGATGATGAAGGAGTTACATCAGATGTGATTTTATTGATAAACTTATTGAAATAACTATCAGCATTGACTACAGATATGTGCAGATCATTGTAAGCTTCTTCAACTGGTACACGTTGCGACTATAAGGAACAGGTAGGGGTAAGGCATCTTGTGTCGGCTCCGTAGACTGCGGACATTGCTGTTCAAACTCAGAACCTTTCAGCCAGATACCAAACCCCCCCAACCGGTCACTGTGTTCACTGCAGAGGTGTACACAGTGACTGAACAGTAGTTCTTCTACATGGTAAAACAACATGGTTCTGATTGAACAACGGCTTCCAACTCTGCGTTGGGACTCACCCGAACTGGGCTGTCTCCAGCACCCCTCCCCCCTCCTCACGGACGTCCTGCACTTTCCTCTTTTTCTCGACGTTATCCAGCGTCGGGTAGTTCCTAAATCAGCAAAACGGACAAATATGAAAACAAGGTTTGGTCTGAGGAAAACAAACCAATGTCCACCAACTACCAACCTTTAAAACGACTACAAAAACATAGTGAAGGCGATCACACCTGAGTCTGAGTGAAGCTGACTGTGGCGTCTACGACAGTAGTAACTAGGGGTGGGAAAAATAATAGATTCTTCGATGCATTGCGATTCTCTCTAGAACGATTCCGTCTCGATGCAGAAAAAGTAATAAGCGGAAACAAATGTATTTTTTTTAAATTAAATTTGTTTCAGATTATTAATAAATCAATACATTTGTTGGCCTGCTGCAGAGCACTACAGAAAACTCCTTTGTGCCTGCGGGTTCTCTACGCCGAGAACCGACTTTATCCAATATAAAATATTAGATATGGTAATTCATCTGTTGATTGTCTTTAATGATCATCACACAAGTAGGAAGTGATTAGTAAACTCTGAGTAGCAAACTCAGATGTATATATATACACATTTTTTTGAAAATCCTGCATGGAAATGTACATTAAAAAATTTTGCATCGAGATGCATTGATAATCGTTTTAGAATCAAATCGTTGACCTCTGAATCGGAATCGAATCGTGAGGTGCCAAGAGATTCCCACCCCTAGTAGTAACACAAGTAGTCCAGCACTGAGCGACCTGGCTAGAGGGAGGGTGCGTAAGGACTGACCTGCGTCTCTCCTCCCTCCACTTTGCGATCTCCTCCTGCGTCTCCAGCTTGATTCTCTTCGAACCAGGGGCGTGACTCTGGGGAAAACAACAAATACAACCTGTAATGAATTGTTGTACAAACGATTTGAAACTGGAGGGCGTGTGAGTTGTCAGCAACATCATCAAATCATAGATTGTCGCCGACCCAAGCTTTTAAAAGCTTTTAAGAGTTTCAGCTCAAATTCAAACAATGAGATTTAAAATCTATGTGTTTATCCCCATGTTTTGGGTTCACTACCCCTTCACATTTCGAAAGAAAGACGACAAACTGAAAGGAGTATCATTCAGATTTCATCAGTGTCTTCAGGGCTTACATTTCTCCAGTGGATGGCGACTATTTTCTCATGAGCAGTGAAGCTGCAGTCAGCAAAGGAGCACTATGAAAGAGAGAAAAGGAACAGTAAGCCTATGGCAACAATAAAATGGAAGGATAACACCATCTTGGATTTGAACTTAGGGATAGAAGAGTGCTCAATGAAAGAGTGAATCACCTTGATGTGCTGGGACATATGTTCACTGTGGTTCTCTTCAGTTTTGAAGCCCCGGTCACAAGGGTCACAAAAATAGGGGTACTCTGGCTCCTTCTTAAATTTCTGCTGTGGATTTCAGACCAATTAGACAAAGTTAGCACAGAGTGGAGTATTTCTGCTTCAGGGTGGGGATTCTGTAAAAAAAAAAAAAGGGAATACCTTTTTTCCATAGTTGTTTTGTGGTCCATTGTTGTAGCCCCTGCCTCGACTCCTTCCACGGTTAAAATGTTGCCCTAGTAAAGAAAATAATTGTTTCAACTTTCATTAATGACAGCGCCAGTTCCCCATCACGTACACACTCAGCTTTACCTTATCTAGCTGCAGTGGTATACTTTCCCATATCCCCATCATTTGTGACCCAACACCCCATAATAAACTACATCACATAGTGGTTCCATTATAAAAGGTGAGGCAAAAAGCATCAAGTAACGGTACTGTATCAGTGTTAGTTCAAATAGGATGCTAGCCTATCCTGGCAAGCATACTAAAGTTCAAAATCGTAGCTGCATGCACATCCCACCTTCTGGCGAGGTGGAGGACAAATGAAGTAATATCAAGGGAAAGAAATGTAATGTCCGCAGCACTGCTTGCATACTAACTAAGCATACTAAAGTCACAGGGCGGATCTGCAGCCTTGCCCTGCGGACAGTAACGCACCATGTTGATGGTGTCCTGGACCGTCGTAGCGTCCATCGTAGTTCCCAGTACCGGGCGGCGGGCCGCCTTGCCAGCCGGTGTTGTGGGCCCACGGGTCGGAGGGAGTCTCGCTCCAGTTCCACATGCTGGGATGGAAGTTGCTGGAGCGGGGAGGATGTTGAGCCGCCGGCGGCATCATGAACGTATTTGGAGGAGGACAGCCAAAGTCCGGCGGAGGATACTGTCCGTTTGCATTCATACTGCTCTCATCCACGTTTTCAACCCAGTAGGAATATTAATATCAAAGTTTTACCTGGGCAATGACTTCAACGTGGTAGCGTGCATGTACCACATGTGGATGTTTGGGTTTATACACACCGGTGCGTAACTTCCGCCGGATGGGGAAAGCCAAATATGTTAGACAAATAATCCGTTGGCAAATGTATTATTTATTCTTAACTATTTCCTTACAAAAATGTGGATTTTAATTTATTTCAAATAACGTGTATCAGCTATTGCGCAATAATCTCTCAACAACGGCGGACCGGCTTGGGTGTCCGGGTCCACAACACACAATCACACACTTTTCAAATAAACAAATTAGAAAATATAAATGCAGCACCAAAAGTAAAAATAAAGAAAAAAGCACTCAACTTGGAGCAAAAGGATAGAAAAGAGGAGAAGCTCAGAGCTATCAGCCAAGCCCAAAGATTTAGTGATTTAAAGAAAATAAATCTGGATATTACAAAAAAGTGTTAATTTAAGATAAGATAAGAGATAATCCTGTATTAGTCCCACAGTGTGTAAATGTGCAATTTAGTTGGGGTACATAACATCTATATTTATGTTTATGTATTTTGTATCTCTCTACACGTGAGAACCCTGCATTCTCCCGGCCGGCCCTAGAGGGCGGTGACACCACGCGGTGTCTTTTGTTCACCAGGAAAAGGAAACGAAGAAGCAGCAGCAGCACAGCCCCGCGTGCGTGCGCCTCGCTCCTCCCAGCAGCGTGTAAACGTGGTACCGCACAGGACCTCTCCAGAGAGAGAGCAGCTCAAGTTTGCATACAACACACTGAAAAAGACAGCACAATGTTGGTGCTATTTGAGACCGCAGCTGGATATGCTATATTCAAGGTATGTGTTTACCTATGGTTCTTTATTAGGGTGAGATTTACCTTAATAGGTTTCCGGATAGCTTTTTAGACGGTCGGGATGGTGGGTTAGCTAGATTGCTAACTAGTCATGTGCCATGCTTGTATTTGTAACTCAGCCGTTCGTGAAAAACAATCAAATAACAGTCTGATCTTTGATACAACTTCGCCATGATGATGAAGGAGTTACACTTTATGGATCAAAAGGCTGTCTCGGTTTATATAGCGTCGGTAGCAGTGGTTCGATGTGTGGGCCTGCTTACCACGTGTGCGTGGATGGCTAACCCGACTCCCACATGTGTTTGGTTACTGGGAAATATCATCTGTCAACGATACCAGGACAGCAACTCAAATCGGAAAGCGAAAAGTGTATATTGTGTTATTTTTTATTGTTGTCTCAACTGTGTAATCTTTCCCAGGTGCTCGATGAGTCGAAACTGCAGGAGGTCGACAGTCTCTGGAAAGAGTTCCAGACCCCTGAGAAAGCCAACAAAATGTGAGTGGTGTTTTGCTCTTCATGGATTAAATCAGGGTTTTTTTAGTCGTTGCAATCAAGTTCATTCTGTCCATTCATCTCTAATAGTCATTTATTTCCCTTAACAGCGTGAAGTTGAAGCACTTTGAGAAGTTTCAGGACACAACCGAGGCCTTGGCAGGTATGGATCCATATGAAACATGTATATTTAGAATGTACACTGAATTCTGTAGGCATTCCTGTTTCATCCGTAAATGCAGTGTTTTGCATTTCTGATCAAACATGAAACATCAGATACGTTATAGTCGGTAGTTGCCTATCTCCAAATAAACTTTAGATAGAGATTCTGCTCTGCCCGCTGGTATACTTAACCTCCCTCTGCTTTCTCCTCTCAGCTGCCACGGCCATGGTGGAGGGAAAGATCGGCAAGAGTCTGAAGAAGGTTCTTAAGAAGGTGGTTGCTAAGGAGGCTCACGAGCAGCTGGCCATCAGCGATCTCAAACTAGGGGGAGTCATCAAAGTAAGAAACCAAACAAAAAAGGATCATTTCGGGAAACTTTTTTTACCCGGCTTTTTTTTTATCATTACAAGGAAAAGTGTCAGAAAGACTGTTACCTCAGCGGTGCTCCCATTTGCTTTCATCGGCAATTAAGACTGGATGCCATTTGGTGCACTTATCCAAAGTGTCTTACAGTTCCCAGAGTGAATCCATTCTTCATTCTGCCTTTCAGACGATTGCATTTGTCTTTAACCCTCTTGTGTCTTCCAGGAAAAGATGAACCTGAGCTGCGTCCACAGTCCGGCCATCGCTGAGTTGATGAGGGGCATCAGGACCCAGATGGAGGGGCTCATCACCGGCCTTCCTCCCCGTGAGATCAGCGCCATGTCCCTGGGTCTTGCCCACAGGTACACATCTCTGTCCTTTGGTGGGATTGCAAAGGCTACACACTAAGGCCCAGGGGCCACGGGTTAGTTGTTCCAGCATTCGGGGAGCCCGGCTCATCGCGCACGCAGGTGTGTGAAATGCACAATCTCTTCTGATAAGTACAGCAGGCGGTGACGAAAATGACATCCTGTCGTGTCCTGAATCTCTAACTGATGTTCGTTCACTACCTCTTCTGAGCCTTTGATGCATTTCAAACACTTTGAAAAGTATAGCGCGTTTGCAGGCTAACATGCCCAGTATGCAACCAAAAGTATCCAAAATAAATGTGCACCATCCTGGCATATACAGTATAAAATGTGTTGTATAGTCCTGTGGGATTATTAAATGTATGAGTTTGGTGTGTTTTATTGACGTACCGATTATTGCAATTTCAATGTCGAGATTGTTCCTTTGTTGCTATCATTGACTTGTCCATGTAATTGGAAGGGATTAATCGAAACCGTACCTTCTTATTGACCTAATCTGTTTTATCGTCATCCGCTTATCCGGGGTTGGGTCGCGGGGGCCGCAGTTCAAGCTAATCTGTTTTATTTCATGTTTTACAGTTTATCCCGCTACAAGTTGAAGTTCAGCCCCGATAAAGTGGACACCATGATCGTCCAGGCAATCTGTAAGTTTCTTCGTTATTAAAAACCCCATTGGCTGTAGAAATATATTCATTCACTTGACTATCTCTATACTATATTTTTGCACCCAGATGTACCTTAGGTTAGGGCTGGGTATTGGCAAGGACCTCTTAATATATGCATCACAATGCATGGATTGTGATTCTGGCGATAATCTGCTGTTCTATTTTCATTTTCTTCTCCACCCCATCGTTGATCGACCAAGTATTATTTAGTTGTGACAATGAAACGGTTGATTAATCCTCACCTTAAATTGCCTCCCTAGCCCTTCTGGATGACCTGGACAAAGAGCTCAACAACTACATCATGAGGTGCAGAGAGTGGTACGGCTGGCACTTCCCAGAGGTGGGAAAGATCATCACCGACAACCTGGCCTACTGCAAAGCTATACAGAAAATAGGTACGGCCCTTCGTCTACAACATGCGCTATCAACTACTTATATACAAATTGATTATAGTGTGTGAATATAATAAGGGGCGAACCATGAGCCTGCTGGAGCCCCCCCAGTTTTTGACTCCTACAATGGGTCCAAGCTTTGTGTACTGAACCATGGTTTGTTTTGAATCATCCAGAACCCCCCGCCAACCGCTAAACTGGTCTCTTTCCTTCAGGGTTCCGCACCAACGTTGCCACCACAGACCTGTCTGACATCCTCCCGGAAGAGATCGAAGCCGAGGTCAAGCTGGCTGCAGAGATCTCCATGGGAGTGGAGGTCTCTGACGAGGACATCACCAACATCCTGCACCTGTGCGAGCAGGTAAATGAACGGCAGGGTTGGACCCAGCTATTGATGGTCCTGGGAGTGTACGTAACCGTGGTGATGAGGACTATAAATAATATTCCCCTGAAACAAACAATGTGGGTATTAAGTCACTATCTCTTCTGAGCGGCCGGACGATGCTTTTCATGCTTCCATCGCCTTGACTGGTCATTGGCTGATTACATTGATGACAACGTCGTATTTGTTGCATTTTTCAAGGTGATCGAGATCACAGAGTACCGCGTGCAGCTGTACGACTACCTGAAGAACCGCATGACTGCCATTGCTCCCAACCTGACGGTGATGGTGGGGGAGCTGGTCGGAGCTCGGCTTATCGCTCACGCAGGTGTGTGTAATTTTAAAACCCACCCTGTCTCCTCCACACCCCCTGAACAGCGCATCATCAAATCTCTTTGGAAAAAAAAAAGGCGGTGACGAAAATGACATCCTGTCGTGTACTGAATCTCTAACTGATGTTCGTTCACTACCTCTTCCGAGCCTATGTTGCCTTTCAAACGCTGTGACCAAAGTCCTCGTAAAATGAGCACAAATTGTGCTTGTTGTTGTTCTCGCTTGTTTCTCCCCTTGGGTCTGACACTTCTGCCCCATCTTTGTCCTGCAGGCTCCCTGATGAACTTGGCCAAGCACCCTGCCTCCACCGTGCAGATCCTGGGGGCGGAGAAGGCCCTGTTCAGAGCCCTCAAGACCCGCAAGGACACGCCCAAGTACGGCCTCATCTACCATGCCTCGCTGGTGGGGCAGACCACTGCCAAGAACAAGGGCAAAGTGAGTGGTCTTACTTTTGCTTGCCTGCCGTGTTTGCGTAGTTGTGCGAGAACAACTAGCGCTTTGAAGCCTGAGATCCGTGAGTGCTGATCCCGTGTGTTGAATTTAGATCTCCAGAATGCTGGCGGCCAAATCGGCGCTGGCTATCCGCTACGATGCGCTCGGGGAAGACACCACCTCAGAGATGGGTATTGAGAACCGGGCCAAGCTGGAGGTCAGACTGCGCCACCTGGAGGACAAGGGGGTATGTTGCACCAAAACACATATATATATATATATTTTTTTTTTTACATCTTTGGACTGAGTAGACTCTGGGAAATGTTACACAATGACTCATTAGTTTTTTCTCTTTTTATAGATCCGGAAGATAAGTGGAACTGGCAAAGCGATGGCGAGGGCAGATAAATATCAACACAAGAGGTAACCAATCACAATGCAGACCCGAAGCAATGTGGTCAGTCTGCAGGGGTTGGTACCGGGGGGTCTAAACACTCCCACTCTCCCTTTCCGCAGCGACGTGAGGGTCTACGACCCCTCCGCCGATTCCACAATTCCCAGCACCTCCAAGAAGAGGAAGTTTGAGGAGGTGGAGGCGGAAGAGGAGGAGCAACCCGCCACACCCGCTACCAAAGTCAAAAAGCCCAAGAAGGAAGCAGCAGCAGCAGAAGGTGGGTTGAATATGTTTTAGCTTCCCGGGTCTCTGTGGCGATGGCGTTTGGTTGATGGCGTTTGGTTGGTTGTCCTCCTAACGTCTTTATTGCTGTTTTTTAGAAGCTGAAACGTCAGAGGCCGCCGAGGTGGAGCCTCCCAAAAAGAAGAAGAAAAAGAAGGATAAGAAGGCAGAGGAACCGGCTGCTGAGGAGGAGGAGGAAGTAGTTGTAAAATCAGAGGAAGTAAGTCTTGGGTTCTGCTTCTTTTCAAAATAAGACATTAATCACTGCAGCCAAAACAATTATTTTTGAACTGTTCACAGAACATGAATGACCATATTACAAAACACTTGCTTATCATGTGCTTTTTTTTTTTGTTATTTCCAGACGCCAGAAAAGAAGAAAAAGAAGAAGAAAAAGGCCAAGGACGAGGAAGACGAATGAACAGATTCTATATATTCTTTAGTTTAGTTTTTTTTGTAATTTCTACTTGTAAATCTCCCCTACAAAACTGTATGACTGTTTTCGGATGTCTCCAGAATGCTTGGCCGCGTGTCATTTATCATTTTTATTAGTGTGATTATGATCACATTGTATGTTTTTGATTTATGCAACAGGTAAACTTGACTTTCATGAATAAAAATCATAAATTGTTTCATGGCCACCTAAGTTGTACTACTACTAGTTGACCATTGTGTATAAGCTCATCTGTATCAGACCCTGTCTTGAATCTGCGCCTTCAACTTTACTGCAAACTGGGAATGCATTCTGGTACAATAAAACCCTTTTTTTGACAACCTTACGTTCTTTACTTGTTCATATACCTTATCATGTATCTTGAAATATAGTACATATACATATATAATATTGTACACTAACGTGCTTTGCCATGGGCCGACATTACAGCCAGAAAGGGTTATTACCCGAAAAAGTCTGGCTTTAAACTAACTTTTATGGTACATTTGAATTTGGACCAAAGTACTATTAATGAATTGCAAATCCTCATGTTAATATTTCTGAACAAAAAAAAATAGGAGTTATGTATAAAAGGAGTAGGCGAAACCCGAGCATCCATCATGGACTAAGATCAGACATTTGTCTATGAAGGCAGTCAGACATGACTAGCAGAGAAACGATCCGAGCGGTCGATCGACCTCTCTGGCTCGATTGTCGTGCCTGTCCATTTGCGCCACATGGCGAACGATGCGACTGCATGGAAGACGTTAGGTGTGTTTTGAAGCCGCAGTCAGTAGTTTAGCCTTATCCTAAATGTCCAGTTAGTGTACACAATACAAAAAAAAAAAAAATGTCGCAATTACAAGCGAGATTCTACACGGAGAACAAGAAGTAAGTACACACTACGTGAAGCTAAAGTAAGGATATCAACCAGGGTGGCCTCGCAGCACTAAGTTGTGGGATGCTAACGTTACTTAGAGACGCATCGGCTGTGTTGTTGAAGTGAACGTGACCTATTCGAGGTCTATCGACCCCACTCTATTAGGTATTTATATCTATTACATCCTAATCGAGGAGATCCGTTATTCAGGCTGCACAAGCATGTTACCACCTGACATGGTTACCATGTTAACTTCAGAGCTCCGCCGAAAAACTTTGCCAAAGCTAACTCACATTCATGTGTTATTCTAGGTATGCAGTGGATGACGTCCCGTTCTCCATCCCAGCCAGCTCTGAAGTGCTGGACCTCGGAAATGTCATCAACAAGCTCCTCCAAGCCAACAATGGTAACTATTCGGACTGATCACAGTTTAGATCAGTGGTTATGAACCGGTCTAGCCTCAGGACCCACATGTCATTGAGTATCGACCTCATAATAACACTTGTTTTCCCAATATTGCAAAGATCAACAATGAACTCATGTGTTGTTAATAACATGTAGCAAACAAACCAATTCAGGGCATATCTCCATGAAATATTAAACCATTGAAACATGAATGAACATTTAAACATGTTCATTCATGGGCTTCTTTCTAAAGATTGGGGTTTGGCATATTCTCTGTGACAAAACATTGGATTCAAATCTCCATGGATTTTTCTCTGATTTGCTGTTGCTCACAACATAACGCCTCACAATATCATCATCGCTTATAAACAAATGCACTGATGACTTTTACTGAGTTTCTTATTGAATCATCTTTTCCATCCTTTTTAGGATCTCACAAGCAAGTGGACTTTGACTTCCTGGTCAAGGGCGTGTTCTTGCGGTCGTCCCTGGCCGTTCACATGGAAACAGAGAGCATATCGACGGTATGTCTGACCTCAGTAGCAGCTTCACCTTATGCTCTGTGTGGCTGTGACTGTACAGTCATGACGACCGTAACCGGGTTGGATCCCCTGACGATGCATGCAGTATGCTTTTGAACTAGCCCTACGTTTGGTTTAATGTACAGCAGTAGATAATATGTATGCCTGTTTTTCATGAGCCATATTGTAGGGGAAGAGTCTGTTCCCACTGTATAAGTTGACTCCTCTACAGTGTACATTTCTAAGAGGTATTTCTGAATCTTGAGACACGAGTATTCCAAATACGGGCAAAGCCAGTTGGCCGTCTCTTTGTCGTGAGCTCTACAGCGTCTCTCCCCATTGGTGTGTTTTCAGGAAGACGTGGTGGAGATTGAGTACGTGGAGCGGATCAGCGCCCCGGAGCCGGAGGAGTGCATGATGCACGACGACTGGATCAGCGCCGTGCGCGCCGACTCAGAGTGGTGAGCCAGTCTGACATCACACCCTAGACAGCGGATACAGAGACAGTTCATTAAGGAGCAGGTAGGGGTTAGACAGTACAGAGACAGTTCATTAAGGAGCAGGTAGGGGTTAGACAGTACAGAGACAGTTCATTAAGGAGCAGGTAGGGGTTAGACAGTACAGAGACAGTTCATTAAGGAGCAGGTAGGGGTTAGACAGTACGTAGACAGGTCGTTAAGGAGCAGGTAGGGGTTAGTCAGTACGTAGACAGGTCATTAAGGAGCAGGTAGGGGTTAGTCAGTACGTAGACAGGTCATTAAGGAGCAGGTAGGGGTTAGTCAGTACAGAGACAGTTCATTAAGGAGCAGGTAGGGGTTAGACAGTACAGAGACAGTTCATTAAGGAGCAGGTAGGGGTTAGACAGTACAGAGACAGTTCATTAAGGAGCAGGTAGGGGTTAGACAGTACAGAGACAGTTCATTAAGGAGCAGGTAGGGGTTAGACAGTACGTAGACAGGTCGTTAAGGAGCAGGTAGGGGTTAGTCAGTACGTAGACAGGTCATTAAGGAGCAGGTAGGGGTTAGTCAGTACGTAGACAGGTCATTAAGGAGCAGGTAGGGGTTAGTCAGTACGTAGACAGGTCCTTAAGGAGCAGGTAGGGGTTAGACAGTACAGAGACAGGTCATTAAGGAGCAGGTAGGGGTTAGACAGTACAGAGACAGGTCATTAAGGAGCAGGTAGGGGTTAGTCAGTACGTAGACAGGTCATTAAGGAGCAGGTAGGGGTTAGTCAGTACGTAGACACGTCATTAAGGAGCAGGTAGGGGTTGACAGTACGTAGACAGGTCATTGTGGAGCAGGTTGGGGTTATACAGTACAGAGACATGTCCTTAAGGAGCAGTTATGGGTTAGACAGTACAGAGACATGTCATCAAGGAGCAGGTAGGGGTTAGACAGTACAGAGACAGGTCATTAAGGAGCAGGTAGGGGTTAGACAGTACAGAGACGGGTCATTAAGGAGCAGGTAGCTAGCTTGCTCAAGGGTGATGAGGACATTGAGGCATAAACCCAGAACCCTTTGGCTTAGAGTCCAATACCCTTGCCACTAGACTATCCAGCCCCCCCCACACTGAACCATCCAGCCCCCGTTCAGTCGTGGAGCTGAGTGAACCAGGAGGTGACCCCGTCCGTCTCTCCCTGGCAGGATCCTGACGGGCTCCTACGACAAGACGGCCCGGATCTGGTCGCCGGAGGGCAAGGCGGTGATGACTGTGGCCGGACACACGGACGTGGTCAAGGACGTGGCCTGGGTCAAGAGAGGTGAGCCCCTGGCCCCGGGGGGGGAGTCTAGAGGACGGTAGTATTTATTGTTATAGACAGGCAACTGGGAGTGTCTGAAAGTATATCAATATCAGTTCAAAGATGGCTAATAAACTTGTAGGGGTGTGGTGGTCTGAACCTCCCTACCTCCTCGTCTGAAACGTCTGAAACGTCGTAGCTCCATTCAGCTGCACCGGAGTGTACGGTAATTGGTGACCACCTATTGGCTCAAAGAGGGAAAATAGACTCTGCACATTAAATCGTCTCGAAGAAATAGAAGGAAATCTATAGACTGAAATGATGTGATGGTGGACTTTGTGTTGCATACATTTCCTGACGCTCAAAGCAACACCTTGACGTACCCCAGTAATACAGATCAAAGTCAATCACGTATTTCCGTTGTCCATCACCCTAATCCTCTGTAACGCCGTGACCCCGGTGGCGTCCAGAGGGCCTGACGTCCTGGCTGCTGACGGCGTCCCTGGACCAGACGGTGCTGCTGTGGGAGTGGAACTCTGAGAGGAACAAGGTCAAGGCCCGCCACTGTTGCCGCGGTCACGCCGGGAGCGTGGACGCCCTCGCCGTCGACCCCACCGCCTCCAAGGTGCGCCGTCGGCCAATCGCAATGAGCTATTGACGGGGGGGCGGGGAACAGAATAATAAATTTTTTATTTGTGTTGGTATCTCCGCACTCTGGCTGCGACCGGCGGTCCGTTTCATACACAGACTTTTTCCCACACTTTCTGAATGGTTTAAGGTCTATATAAATGAGCTGTCTGTGTCGCTCCCGTTTCAGTTCTGCAGCGGCTCCTGGGACAAGATGTTGAAGATCTGGTCGGCGGGTACGTGTGCACTTAGAGGGTTTCACAGCCCCCACCCCCCCCCGTTACACAACACCCCCTGAATGTAAACACACCACTAAAACCCAATCGTGAGCAGCACTAGCTCAGGACCTAGGTTCTCACCGTGCACCGTCCCCTTCCTCCCCGTCTCTGCAGTCCCCTCGGAGGAGGAGGACGAGGTGGCGGCCCCCGCCAACAGACCCCGGAAGAAGCAGAAGACGGAGCAACTGGGCCTCACCAGGGTGAGTCCCGCCTCATCTCCAGTTGTTGGGGAAACTAAAAGGCCACACAAAAAAGCGTTTGTGGTTGGACATTAAACCGTGCTCAACATAATGAATGACACATCCCGCTCCCCAGACGCCGCTGATGACGCTGGCGGGCCACAGCGAGGCGGTGTCGTCGGTCCTGTGGAGCGACGCCGACGAGCTGTGCAGTGCATCATGGGACCACACCATCCGCCTGTGGGACGCCGAGACGGGCGAGCAGAAGACCACGCTGGTGAGGGACACTTGTTACCAAAAAAAGTAGCTGTGTGCACATCCGACCTTCTGGCCAGGTGCAGGACAAATGAAGTGATATAGAGTGACATTTTTATTCAATTAATATGGGAGCTTAAGCAGTGTTGCGGACATTACATTTCTTTCACCCTGAGGGACACTGTTAACACAGAATACACACGTATATAATAATAACAGACAGACAGACAGCTCAGTTATAGATACATAACAGATGCACACACAAATATAACAGTTGCACACACACACACACACACACACACACACACACACACACACACACACACACACACACACACACACACTACTTTTCCTGCTCATATTCTTCTACAAAACGTAGTTCTGAAGAATCAATACTGTTAACGTTGACATTGCAACCACACACGCACCTTTCCATGCGTCAACATGTATGCGCTGTAGGTTCAAAGACATGCACACCTTTTGCATCAGCAAAGACAGGCCATAGCCGCCGAGGTAAACGGGGGGAGCGGTACGACGGATGACCGATGACTGACTAATGTGTTCCTCAGACGGGCAGCAAGGTGTTCAACTGCGTCTCCTACTCGCCGCTCTGTCGGCGGCTGGCGTCTGGCAGCACCGACCGACACATCCGACTCTGGGACCCCCGCACCAAAGGTAACCCTCCCCCCCCCCCCCCCCCCTCTTATTAGAGTCACCACTGCCATCTAAATGAGGAACGAACGTTAATGACATTTTAATGATTTTAATAAATGGATACAAAACCAGTACATTTAGACAAATGAGAATAAGTGTGAGTGTTTTACCCTTGCATAATTAAAAATTAATTTACAGGCAAAAGTGTAATAAAAAAAACTGATGACACATTAGCCTCCGTCATTATGCCCCTTTTGAGACGGTACACTATCAGTCCTGCTTTTTTTTTTTCTTTTTTCTTTTTTTCTTAAATGTCTCTGAATGTAACCACGACGACCCTCCTTCACCCTCCTCCCCTCAGACGGGTCGCTGGTGCTGCTCTCCCTCACCTCCCACACGGGCTGGGTGACGGCGGTGAAGTGGGCGCCCTCCCACGAGCACCAGCTGATGTCCGGCTCCCTGGACAACGTGGTCAAGCTGTGGGACACCCGGAGGTGAGGGGTGGTCCAACCTCCCAGCTCTGAGCACCAGGGCCGTGTGTGTGTGTGTGTGTGTGTGTGTGTGTGTGTGTGTGTGTGTGTGTGTGTGTGTGTGTGTGTGTGTGTGTGTGTGTGTGTGTGTGTGTGTGTGTGTGTGTGTGTGTGTGTGTGTGTGTGTGTGTGTGTGATGCACTTTAAGGTACAATATGCAAGATTTGTGATTTACAGCTAGCTCCACAGTCTCAAAACACGGTTCCTCACCCCTCCCCCTCCCTCCCCTCTCCAAACCCCGCCCACCCTCTGAAAGCGAGGGTTTAACGTGAGGGGACACATCTCTATGCTGCATGCAGAGTTGGAGCAATGAACGAGTCCCCTGTAGCCTTAGAGTTTGCATCTACAGGATAATGTGTTTTTACAGCACATTTCTAACAATTGTTGTGTATTGTACCTTTCATTGCGTATCACCATTCTTTTTTATGTCTAATGCTGTTTTTCAGTGTGTTGTGCAATAATCCATTTTATGTCTGTGTTGGACCAGTTTAATTAAGGGGGGGGGGGGGGGTGATAGTCTAGTCTAGTCAACGGTACACAGAGTTTGAACTACAAGGAGCAAGATGCCCTAAACCTGACCTACTTATTACCCATATGTATCTTAAACCAATCACTCCTAGTTGTTTGGTTAGCAGCTCATACCAAATGCTTGCAAGTGTTTTGCCTCATTGTCCGTGTGGGGTTCGTCTCCCTGATGTGATAATGAACGCTTTATCGTCCCCCCACTGCGTCTTCCAGCTGCAAAGCGCCGCTGTACGACCTGGCCGCCCACGAGGACAAGGTGTTCTGCGTGGACTGGACCGAGAGCGGGGTAAGACGGGGTCACCGTGGCAACGCATCCACGCACCTTTTTATGGCGTTTACCTGCCGTCTGGGTCGTCGCATAAACGGCGTGTGTCAAGATGGACGCCTCGTTACCGGAGGCGGGAACCAAGGCAACGGGAGGAGGACGGCTGTGTTGGAGAGGACTTCCTGTGCTCTGACCGGTCTTGAGTTGTTTAGACGGATCAAACATGGTCTCACTTCCACAACTACGTGGAAGACTAGTGAACGACTAGTGAAACAAAACAAATACAGTAGCATAAAACGGTACTGGTTGCTATAACCAAATGAATCATGAGTAATTGATTAACACAGTCATTCATAATATAAACCATTTTTGTTACTTGTTAGGTACAAAAAGTTATAAAACTAATAGAACTGGGGCGACCACCGGGTAGAGCACGTAGCATTAAGGCCCAGTCCTGACCACAGTGACCCGGGTTCGATTCCTGCCCGTGGTCCTTCGCTGCATGTCTTCCCCTCTCTCTCCCATACCTTCCTGTCTTACTCTCTCTACAGTAAAAAGGATAAAACCTTCAAAAAAAGATTAAAAAAAAATAATAATAACATAACTAATTAATTTGTTCTTTCGTTGTGTTTCCAGCTGATGCTGAGTGGCGGTGCGGACAACAAGTTGTACACATACAAGTATTCCCCCTGCAAGACGGACGCAGGAGCGTAGCAGCGCCCCGATCCGAGCAACCCCCCAGACGGAAGAAATGGATTTATATATGGACATTTACAAACCGGAGCCAGCGGGTTGGAGTTAATATGCTGTTGAGTGTCGTGTGCGCGCCGCTTCCCAGTGAATTGGTGTTTTCTGACATTGTATCTTTGTATTTCTTTTGAGGTGTCCGTTTTAAGATGACTTCATAAATTAACTTTGTCTCCCAATATTGTCTGGCGTGCGTTCTTGTTTGGATTTCACAAGGTGCTCTGTACTGGTTTGGATTTTATACTCGCATACTATTGGTATGTGACATTTTAGAGGCATTTTCGGGGGGGGAAACACATTGCTATCAAAGGCCTGGCTTTCTGTCGGATCAAATTCCACATCAGAGTCACGACCATTAACCACTTCCTCAAGTGTCTTTCAAAATTGCCAGATACCTCAATCCGAAAAAATGTGTTTCCTTATAAAAACCTGTTTCACCTAAGTCGTGATGGAGGCAACAGCGGCCCCACATGGCGACGCGACGCCACGGCCCCTTTGTATATCCGGTTTCTCTGACTCAGATGATGACGATGGTGGCTACAAGAGGAGGCTAGCAGACCTGCCATGAACAGATGCTCAGGCTTCACTTCAAACTAAAACCAAGGTAAACTTCCATCTGGATGTTTTTTCCCGTGAGTTATAACCAGGTGTTCACGGTTGGAGTCGATCCACCATCAGGCGGAGCGTTCATCCTTGCGTAAAATACCCATTCTCTGACGCTTTGCGGGCCATCCTGGCGTTAGCACTCAGTCTCCTTCATTTATTAGGTTTTATTTATTAATTGTGCGCGATTGTATCACGTTAAGATGTAGACTGTCCCCATCGAGTGGTATACATCTGGACTGAACTTTGAGGCGTGTGTGTGTGTCATTGTAGTCCACTCTCCTAACGTCTGACCAGGAGACTGTAACTGAACACCTGCTGCCAGACAGTGAGCCAGCTGTCTGCAAGACTTGCTGCTGTTCTGCTGTTTATTCCTCTTTGAGAACATCTAAACTTGTAACGTCGATCAGTAATATACCCATTCGTGATTAATGTCTACATGTCAACTCATGGTGAGGGGAAACAGCTGTCAGGCTTTTTTTTTTTTTTTTTTACTATGGCTGATCCAGATGCACCTGCTGCGTATTCGGTGTACTGCAGCAGAAGTTTGCAGGTGATCGGTGTGCAGTGTTGCCAGATTGGCCCAAATCTGGCAACACTGTCGGTATGGGACGTACTAGGCGACGTGACTCATACAAAGAGTGAGTGATGAACGTGTGTTTATAGCTGCGTTGTAATAACCCACCTGTGTGTCTTTAGTTCACAGGACAGACCACTGCTTCGAGCATCATGATGGAGGGGTACGTATCAAATGCGTTCAATTGAAAACCACTGCCATGTTTGGTATTTCAAAATGCAATCGTCGCAACTTTGGAATCATACGTCACAACTTTTGGATTATCCGTTCTCTTTAGAGGTGCCCCCTATTCAACATTAGGAGGAGTCATTTTAAAGTGAAGATTAGTCTAAAAGTTGTTTTTTCAAAGCCACCATAGAGCAAAACCAAACGACTGTCGCATGATATTTTTGGTTTGGCTTTTTGAATTGGCACTACACTTGTTTTTGTAATAGTTTGAGGATCCTTTTTTGAGAACAATCCAGAACATTTATGTAAAGCAAACCATTTGAGGCATTGGACCTCGGACTTGACACGAGGCTGTGTATACTACTGTAGCACTGCTCCGTTATTAAAGTTGCTTACTTTAATAATTACATTTATTGACATTGCCAATGTCATCATTTTGTGGGCATAAAAATATAAGTTTCAGGCTAAAATTATCTTAATATCTGTGATTAACCAATAAATGCCACAGTAAGCCTAATTAATCGTACCCATAAGGCATATGACTCACCAACGTGTGTGTGTGTGTGTGTGTGTGTGTGTGTGTGTGTGTGTGTGTGTGTGTGTGTGTGTGTGTGTGTGTGTGTGTGTGTGTGTGTGTGTGTGTGTGTGTGTGTGTGTGTGTGTGTGTGTGTGCGCGCACGCATTAAAACAGTTAGTTAGTGGATTCAAGTCATTGTTAAAAAAAAGAAAGAAAAGTGGTCTGGTCTGGGGTCAACAAAGGTCAGGCACCGACCCTGACCGTGACTATAACCGTTAACGTTAATGACTGTGGTGCCGGCGCCGCTGACCCACAGGTTGGCCAGTGACATGCTGGACAGCTCGGTGGTGGCGCGCATGCAGAAGAAGTTCTGGAAGACCAAGCAGGTGCTCATCAAGGCCACGGGCAAGAAGGAGGACGAGTACGTGGTGGCCTCGGACGCAGACCTGGACGCCAAGCTGGAGGTGAGCGCTCGCACGTATTAGCGCGCGGGCTAGGCTAGCTAGGCCCCTGTGGGAAACGACAACGGGAATACAGGAGCACAGGCTAACGCTGCCCGCACTGCTACACCGTGATAAGCAAGGTAGTAGGCTCAGGCTACGTGCTAACGCGTTCCGTGGTTCTCTCTACGCTATAAAGTGCTAAGCAAGCAGGCTAGTGTTGCGTGCTAACATGGCCCTTGGTTCCCCGTGGCAAATTGCGACACAAATATCGGAGCAGATGGAATTGGAGGCTCTAACTGTGTGGTGGGACCTCTGAATAGACATAGATAACTGTGGGGATGGGGTCGACATCAGTGGTTTTTGCCCTTTGACCTACCGGTGGTAGCCCTGAAGCGTCAAGGACACTTTAGTGTCTTGGGTCTCAGACATACCGTTTGAGGAAGTTCTCATTTTTCATCTCATGCTTGGGTGAATCTTAGCGGCCATGCAGTTATGTTGAAACTCATCGAATTCAGAATAGAATTTAGAACAGGTCACCTGATGTTTTTGTGTAGAACAGGATGTTTACTCACTCACTGGCTGGAGAACACAAAGGCTTAAGTCCCCCTGATGGACCCCTTGTGTGAGAGAGAGAGAGAGAGAGAGAGAGAGAGAGAGAGGAACTACCGGTGAAGGCCTGTTGTTCACTTTGAAAAGGCCTATTGTACACACACACACACACACACACACACACACACACACACACACACACACACACACACACACACACACACTAAGAGAGGGGGCAATGTCACAGCCTATCACAAATTCTGCACTCCGCTAAACTAACCATCAACTTTTCCAAGAAGCTAAATACAGTTTCAAAAGGATTGCAATTACCATAAAAAGTAAAATGATTAGATTGTTATTCTAAAAGTAAAGGGATGGGACGGTGTCATGTAGTGGCTAGGACGTTCAACTCTTCAACTGAAAGGAACTAGCTTTGATTTCCTGCAGGCTTCCTAAAGAGCATCAGGCCCTCATGAAACAATAGGGTTCACCGTGTGCTTTCAGCCGTGGGCACTGAGTGTACAAGGGGCGAGAGAGGGAAAGAGAGAGGGCGAGGTGAGTGTGTTGGTGATTATTATCGGGTGAGTTGCATCACCCCGATGCAGAACAATAAAACGCTCACGGCGCTGAGCCACCTCTCAGTGCGATTTAGCGGGGCTTTTATTTTGTTAAAACGTTTTTAATCCAATATTATTCCCAGCTTAATTGTTTTTGAATTATATCCTGCTTCTGTGTTTTAAGGCCAGTATGATGCTGCAGGAGGCGGGGTCTGTCCAACTGAAAGATGAAGCGATATAAAGCGACACAGTTGAATAGGGCTCGGACTTCTTATTGTTTTCGTAGTCGATTAATCTAACAGTGATTTCTTTGATTAATCATTTAGTCTAGAGTCCAAAGTGATGTCTTAAATGTACTTGCTTTATCTAAAAGCAGCCAAGAAAATATAAAGAAAAACTCTCTCTCACACACACACACACACACACACACACACACACCTATAACATACACACACACACCCCTATAACATACACACACATATACACCCCTAGTACACACACACACCTACGCACCCCTATAACACACACACACACACACACACACACACACACACACACACACACACACACACACACACACACACACACACACACACACACACACACACAGACACCTATAACACTCACACCCCCAGCTCTGTCCAGACCAAAAGACCCAGGCCCTCTCTGGCTTTGAATGCTCTCTTGTCTGTGTTGCCATGACCACCAGGGAAGGAATGGCTGGGGGGGGGGGGTTGGTGGCTAGAAATGGACGGGGGAGGGAGAGGACAGACGCGGCCCTATTGCCTAATCAGTCACACAGTCGTGGGTCGTAAGCTCTGCTTGTGGATGATGTGACGTTTATCCAAAGGCGCTGTACAGCGTTGACTGACATTCACCCATTCATGCACACATTCACACACCGACGGCGGAGTCAACCCGCGCAGGGCGACAGCCAGCCAGCTCGTCAGGAGCAGTCAGGGTGAGGGCGTCTCGCTCAGGGGACACCTCGACACTCGACAGCTAGCACGAGCCGGGGAGTCGAACCAGCAACCTCGTGGTTAACCGGCCAACCCGCTCTACCTCCTGAGCCACCGCCCTCCCCCATCAAGGCCAAAAAATAATTCCCCTGCAGCCCTTCTCGTTGTCACGTATAACTGCTGTGATGTGTGAGACGATGGGGTCTGACTCCTCCCCCCCCCCCCCCCCCGTGTGTTGTGTCTCCCTCCAGTTCTTCCGCTCGGTGCAGTCCACCTGCACAGAGCTCCTCAAGGTGATCCAGCGCTACCAGCACCGCATCTCCAGTGAGTAGCGCCGCAACACTGTCCGGCCAATCAGAGTGGACCCCCGCCCCCACGAACACACACACACACACACACACACACACACACACACACACACACACACACACACACACACACACACACACACACACACACACACACACACACACACACACACACACACACACACACACACACACACACAAACACGGACACGCGGTCTCAGTTAGCCAATCAAAAGCCCTGTTTTATGTTAATTCTCTCTCTAATCTTCTACAATTATTGTCTGTTGGCCGTTTTGATCGCGTTTGGCGTCCCAGCATTCTGTTGTCTTCAAAGCCTTTTTGAAGGTCACATATTGCACCACCAGGTGTGAGTGTGATGAGCCGTTACAAGCCGATTTGAAGGCCTTTTTGCAGGCCGGTAGACCGATCTATCCAGCACACATCTAGGTGGACACGCCCACGTGCGATGTCAGACGAGGCCGATTTTCAAAACGGCCTGTAACGGCTAATCACACTCACACCCGGTGGTGTGATATGTCACCTTTTAAAAAAAACACACCCAAGAACAAGTGTTTTGTCGTATTATAAATCAATTTCTTGGTTACCTTTTCATTGATACGCGCCAGTTCTAAACCCCTTTTACAACCCGGGTTCTCAAAGGTGTGTGTCTCCCCGTGTCCCTCCCCAGGCCTGTCCCAGGAGGAGAACGAGCTGGGTCTGTTCCTCAGGTTCCAGGGGGAACACGACCACACCAGGGCGGGCAACATGATGAACGCCACCAGCCAGGCCCTGTGCACCTCCGCCAAGAAGAGGTACGCACGGCCACGCCACGCACCGCACCCCGCAGCGAGGCAACGCGAGCCGGCCATGTTGCCATGACACCCATTCTATCCCTCGTCCTCTTTGACCCTTCCTCCCTATCTCTATGCATGTCTCTCGCATTTCCCTCTATCTTAAACTCTTCTTCTATCCTCTCTCTCTCCCGCTATCTCTTAAGCTCTCTCTCCCTCTATCTCCGAACCTCTCTCTCCCTCTATCTCTTAACCTCTCTCTCTCTCTCGGCTCTTCCTTAACCTCTCTCTCTCTCTCCCTCGCTCTCCTAACCTCTCTCTCCCACTCTTCCTTAACCTCTCTCTCCCCCTCTCCTTTAAACTGTCCCTGTCTTGGAATATCTCGAATAAAGAGAAAGGACTTGGACGGAGTTTTGTTGTATCGGAGAGCATTTATACAGTATACTATTGGCTCATAGCTCATAGATCATAGCTTCGAGTTTTTCAAAATGGACATTGTCGAGACAACGATGTCAATCTTCCTCTTTTGTCCTCACCTGCTCGGTCTCTCGTACCTTTCTCATCTGCTGGAACGCGCTGTACTCAAACACGGCGAATAAATCCGCTTGAACCTGTAGAGTAACCATCGGTGCGCAGTCGCTTACGGGGGCCCCGACCAATCAGGTTGGCCCCGTCAATCTTCGGAGGGCTCCACCCACCCCCAGCCAGCGACTTTGTCTTATCGCCCCGGGGGGGGCCCTGCATTCAGCGTTCTAGTTCTAAGTTTCAAATTGAGCCATAAGCATTCAACGTTAAGCATCGAGCACGACGGCCAATACGGTCCCATGTCTCACGTTCTTTCTCCCCCCCCCTCCCTCCAGGCTGGCCCTGGGCCCTCCTCTCCAGCGGCTGCAGCAGGAGGTGGAGACGTTCCGGCGGCGCGCCATCGCCGACACCCTGCTCACGGTGGAGCGCATGGAGCGCTCGCGCACCGAGTACCGCGGCGCCCTCCTCTGGATGAAGGACGCCTCGCAGGAGCTCGACCCCGACACCTACAAGCAGCTGGAGAAGTTCCGGAAGGTGGGCGGCGGCGGGCGGCGGCGGCGGGCGGCGGTCGGGGGCGGAGTCAGGGGGGCGGGGCTTGTTCGAGTGCCCGGCCAGCTTGGTTCTAAACCGCTAGGCTTAGTGTGTAGTGTGAGCTCTTTTGTCGAGGCTTAAAGGTGACATGTTATGCCACCAGGTTCTGACATCACAAGTGGGCGTGTCCGACCTAGATGTGTGACGGATAGTTGAGCAACGTTTGCTGCGGTCCACTGGGCGGGCCGTCAGACTGATCCATCCAGCACACGCCTAGGTGGACACGCCCACTTGTGATGTCAGAAGAGGCCGATTTTCCGAACGGCGTGTAACGGCTAATCACACTCCACACCCGGTGGTGTGATATGTCACCTTTAAACCAAGTTGTCTTCCAGGTGAGGCTGAGGACGTTTAGGGAATACAGTCAAATATTGGAGGCAATGGCAGCTGTAGTTGCGGCATGCCCAAGTAAATAAAACAAAAAATACAATGACGCTTTAGGACGCTATAGGTAGTACAACGAAGGGTTGATGTTTGAGAAAAAGGTCAACTATAATGTGTGTTTGTTTGTGTGTGATATTGGGGTGTGGCTGACTGCAAGAGAGAAGGTTAAAGGGGTAGTTCAGGATTTTTGATTTCCAAGTGAGCCAGTGTGTTATTTATCATTGGAGACCGTTTTCAACACTTTTCATTCAGTCCTTCTAGTTGCAGAAATCGCTGTTGCTAGGCTAGCGCAAGTCGAGGGGAACTGCTAGCCTGCCAATAAAAACCCACTCCCGAGGCAAACCAATTATAATGCCTGACTATCGATGTAAATGTCTGTGTTGATAGAATAGTGTTAGAAATAAACTTACCCTTGCATCGCATTGCATTTAGTTTATAATCCCTGTAGTTGGAAGCAAGCTACGGCAGGACTGATATTACCTGGAGTGCGCTTCTCTGTTTACCTTCTGCTGTAGTGAATTGGTTGCTACACCGGAGCAAAGTGAAATTCCGGCACTGCTGAGAAAGTAGTCCCCCAAAATGTAATGTGATCATTGCGATACAAGGATAGTTTTATTTCTAATATTATTCTATCAATACAGACATTTACATCGATAGTCTGGCATTATAATTGGTTTGCCTCGGGAGTGGGTAAAACTGTTTTTATTGGCAGGCTAGCAGTTCCCCTCGACTTGCACTAGCCTAGCACCAGCGATTTCTGCAACTAGAAGGACTGAATGAAAAGTGTTGAAAATGGTCTCCAATGATAAATAACACACTGGCTCACTTGGAAATGAGACCCGATGTCCAGAATACTGAACTACCCCTTTAAGGGGTTGTCCCGTTGGGTTTCATGTTGTCTTTAAGGAACAGGACTTAGAGTCAATATTTCCCCACCCAACTGTGTTGCCTGTCCGAGGACATTAGGTGACCTGTGTGTGTGTGTGTGTGTGTGTGTGTGTGTGTGTGTGTGTGTGTGTGTGTGTGTGTGTGTGTGTGTGTGTGTGTGTGTGTGTGTGTGTGTGTGTGTGTGTGTGTGTGCAGATCCAGTCCCAGGTGCGCGGCACTAAGGGCCAGTTTGACAAGCTGAAGAACGACGTGTGTCAGAAGGTGGACATGCTGGGGGCCAGCCGCTGCAACATGCTGTCCCACTCCCTCTGCACCTACCAGGTGTGTGTGTGTGTGTGTGTGCACTACTGTATGCCACTGATCACAACAAGGAGTATCTATTACTGTGTGTGTGTGTGTGTGTGTGTGTGTGTGTGTGTGTGTGTGTGTGTGTGTGTGTGTGTGTGTGTGTGTGTGTGTGTGTGTGTGTGTGTGTGTGTGCATGCACTTGACCACATGTATGCCACTGATCACGACAAGGAGTATCCATTACCACTATAAGTATTACAAGGTATTGGAACTACACTACTATTTTCTACTCCCTATTATTCCTCCTACAATACTTGTTCTACGAGTATTTGTGCAAGTACTGTAGGTGTATTTATGTATTTATGTGTATTATTCCAGGGTATAATTACTAGAAAGTATATTTTTGTACTCATTCATTATTACCCCTGCAATACTAGTACTGCTATGAGTATTCATAGTATTTATTACTACGTTGTTATTTATTACAGAGTATATTTCCTACTCCACATTTCCTACTCCACAACATTACAATATATTATCTGTGTCTATACAATATTAAAATACTAATACTACTATGAGTAGGTGTAGTTTATTACTGCTTTTATTATATATTACAGGGTATAAATACTACAAGGTACTCTGCATAATTACTCCCCATTAGTACTACTATAAATATTTGCACACGTTGTTGTGTTTATTACTACTTTTATTATTTATTATAATTATATATTTCAAGTATATTTCAAACGTGTACTACTACTTGTCAAAGACTACTTTAGATTATTTGTACAACCAGATGTATTTATTCCTACCCAGAGTATCGGTACTTCTAGACGCTACCTGTCCCAACCCCGAGTGGTCAGCACGCGTACAGTGTCAGTACTGCCCTCAGCGCTAACACTAAGCTAACGCTAGCTGCCCCCTGTTCCTCTCCTTGGCCCGGCCCCGCCTCAGACCACCCTGCTCCAGTTCTGGGAGAAGACGGCCCACACCATGTCCTCCATCCACCAGGACTTCCAGGGCCACGTCTCCTACCAGTTCACCACCCTCAAGGTAGTCTGGGGGGCCTGCCGTCCTGCTGGGGGGGGGGAGGGGAGGAGGGGGGGGGGGGCCGGGAGCCTGCGCTGGGAAACGGCAGTAAAATGGGGGCGGGGTTGCAACTTGTTTCCTGTTTCCTGTTTTGTTTCCTGAGAAATTCTCCTGAAGATATGGGAATTTGAGCGAGTGGATGAGGCTTTCTGAGGGGGGGGGGGCGGTGGGGGGTTAATAAGTGTGTTTCTACAGTGGCCCGTGCACAGTGCTGATTTGAAAGGTGTTACAGTCACTCTTTTACAGTTTCTAATGCCGGCTGCGTTTGTGTTCAACAGTCGTGTCTCTATGATCTCGGAAGATGTGGACTGGCATGTAGCCAGACAAAGGATTCACTTCCCTTTGTTATTTCTTCACGTTAACAAAATCAAATCACAGTCTCACAGCTCAACTCAGACAGTTCACCAGAGCGTCCACGAATACCCAAACGTCCTCCGTGTCGCGCACCGACTCCTCGCCAGACTGCCCCAGAGCGCACGCACACTGACTGCCGAGGCTGGTCTAGTAGCCAGAAGATGGCTTTGTAGTGATCCGTGTGGTTCTCCCTCTCCGAGCAGGCCCTCAGGGACCCTCTGGAGCAGCTCGAGGAGAAAGAGGAGAAGGAGGAGCGGGACGACGAGAGGAAGGAGAAGAAAAGGGCACCGCAGGACCTCGATGACGAGTGAGCGCGCCTTTCGCCTGTCACCCCCTTTGTCTCTTGTCAATGTCTCACTCTTTCTCCAGCTCGCACTCTCCCTGTTTAATCATTTGTGCTTTTGCTAGTATTTCTCACGCTGCTGGAAGTGTGATTCCTTCAAAATAGAACAAATAAAACACAAAATAAGAAATACTGGAACGGATGAATGATGTTTTGGTACGTAGTTGTTATGGTCACATGCATGAACTGCACTTATGATCATTTACTGATCTTTGACTGACAATCCCGTTGCTCGTATCTCTGTGTCGTCTTTAACAGCCTGGTGTCCCTGGACGACATCCTGGCCCCGGACAGCTTGTCAGACTACGGTAGGTCCCTCAGCCAATGGGAACAGCAACGCTTTGACGTCCCAACCAACCGTGAACTAATATTAACAAAATATGTTCTCTTGTCTGTTGCTTTTAACATCACCCTGCTAAATGCGGTGAGCGCGCTTTTTGCAAATTTTATTTCATTTTCTTTTTTTTTTTTTTTTTCTTTGTGCGTGTGGGTGGGGTCTGTGCCCTAGGCCCCGCCCACCACTGCAGGGACAGACTTAGTCAAGGCAGCGGCAGTCCTCTGCTAGAGAGCTTTGACTGTGGTGAGTGGGCGTGCGGAGCCCCGCCTGCATGGCCCGAGAGTGCATGTGTTTGGGTTTGCGTTGTGGTCGGGTTTTGTGGGGAACTTTTTAATCAGACTTTATTATATATTGTAACATATAACATAAGAAGTCCATCATTTTGTCTATGCGTGTTGCTATTCTGCGCTCTGACAGGTACAAAATGGCTTTCAGATTCAGGCTTCCTGTAATATGACGCGTTGGTGTATTTATTGGAAACAGGACAGAATGTAGGTCAAATTCTGACAGTATCCACTTCCACCGTTGGCTAGTTGTTCTAGACCCATTGAATGCTTTATATAGGCGGAAATTAAATGGAATACAAATACAATTGTATTTGTCAATACAATATATATAATTTTAAAATGTTAATATACGATGAGTATATTAGTAGAAAGCTATATATCTTTTTTAGATATATGTTTTACTGTTGGAGAATATACAATAGTACTGTAATATTACATTGTAGTATTGCATGGTTGTGTTACACTACTGTAACACAACAGAATGACCTGTACCTGGGACACCAAACTTTCCTAGCCTTGTGAGACCGACCCGATCTCACGAGTTCAGACTCTGTTTCATTCTCAATATAGTTCTGGCCTCTATCCCGTTGAGAATTAAGAAATGCTAGGACCAATCAGCACTCAGGGGAGGTAAGAAAGGACCAATCAACGCTCAGGGGAGGTATGAAAGGACCAATCAACGCTCAGGGGAGGTATGAAAGGACCAATCAACGCTCAGGGGAGGGAGTGGCAAATTCAGAAGGGTTTGCCAAATTAAAATAAATATTGAAAGTGTAGCAATAAAGTTTTTAATCCAAAATAGACAATAGAGATAGAAATTAGTCAATTGCTGCCCTGCCAAGGCCAGACTGATATTCATTTCAGAACGCAAACTTTATTACCAGGGAGGTCTCACAAGGCCAGTACTTTCCTTACTTTGCATGAACATTTCATTTGGTTATTTTGCGAGTGGCAGGATAACATCGGGGATTTGGGATTTGGACGTGGGTGTCTGTAGAGTCGAGAAGCATTTAGCTGTAGCGCTATCGCCCGCCGGTTGGAAGTTGAGTCGTGGAGTTGCCACTACCTCCGATGCTAGCCAACATGCTAGCCTGCACGCTAACCCCCCCCCCCCCCCCCCCGGGTGTCCCCCCCCAGCCCTGTGCGACCTCGGGGAGTCGCTGAGTGCGGCGGGCCGCTACGACGACCACCCCGACCCCCCGGCCGGCGACCTCTCCCTGACCCGCCCCTGTTACCAGGCGGGCCCCGGGGCCCCGGACCACGCCCTCCCCCCCCCACCCTTCCGGGCCCCCCCCGCCCAAGCTGACTATCCGGCCGCGTCCTGGGAGTTTGGAGACTTCCACTCGGGCGTCCCGCCACACGCGGCCGGTAAAAGCCGCGCTCCAGACATCCAGCTGGTTCTGCTTTGGGGGGGCCCCCTCGGGTGTGCTGTGGTTCGCTCTCGCTTTCTCTCGTTCTCTCTCGCTCCCGTTGTCTCTCGCTCTCGTTCGCTCTCGTTCACTCTCGTTCTCTCTCTCTGTCTTTCGTTCTCGTTCTCTCTCTCTCTCTCTCGCTCTTTCTCTCGTTCTCTCTCTCTCTCGTTCTCGTTCTTGTTCTCTTTCTCTCGTTCTCTCTCTCTCGTTCTCTCGTTCTCGTTCTCTTTCTCTCGTTCTCTCTCTCTCGTTCTCTCTCTCTCTCTCGTTCTCTCTCTCTCTCTCGTGTCAGGCCAGCTTTGCTCCTGCTGGCCTCTCTGCTCTGTGTCTTTGGGACGTCATGGCAACGGGCCCAGCAGAGAGTCTCCAAAGGACCCCCTTTCTGAATACCCTCCTCCTCCTCCTCCTCCTCCTCTACCTCTTTGTTATTCTGCTGGTAGCGTAGCTCTCGTCTCGTTCTCCTCTGTGGCTCCATCTCCAGACTTTTGTCCAACATTGAGGATTCAAAGGGCTGGAGTACATTGCAAAAGAACAAACTGGATTCAACACAAAATAAATCTGTTTGTGAAAGACGACTTGACCTAACATGACAATATGAAAAAAAAAAATTTGTGATCAATTAAGTCATAAGGTGGTGGGGCCAGTTTTTGCTCTCTTTCCTCCTTTTCTCCTTCCCCTTTCACATTTGCTGGTGACTCGTCAGAGATGATGGTCCTGATCTCTGGGGAGTGATGGCGTGCCGTCCGGGTGACCGGAGCTGTCTGACCTTTCTCTCCAGCCACCTCACGCTGTCAGGCGGGCAGCCGTTTTCTGCTTAGTACGCCTAATGGATGTCTTCTGTTATCTCCTGTAACCATCGCTCCATGTCCCTCTCTCTCTCTCTCTCTCATGCCTCTCTCTCGGTGTCCCTCGTTTTCTCTCTCTCTCTCTCTCTCTCTCTCATGCCTCTCTCTCGGTGTCCCTCGTTTTCTCTCTCTCTTTCTCTCTATCTCTTTCTCTTTCTCTCTATCTCTTTCTCTTTCTCTCTCCCGCTCTTTCTCTTTCTCTCTTATCTCTCTCGGTCTCTCTCTCTTACCTTTCTCTTACCGCTCTCTCTCTCTCTCTCTCTCTCTCTCTCTCTCTCTCTCTCTTTCTCTTTCTCATCTCTCTCGGTCTCTCTCTCTCTTACCTTTCTCTTACCTCTCACTCTTAACTCACTCTCTCTCTCTCTCTCAGGTGATCTGCTGGGGGGCGGCCCGTCCCTCCCCCAGTCCTCCTCGTTGCCGGGGCAACGGGAGGAGGAGGAGGAGGAGGAGGAGGACGCCGCGAGGCAGCGGGGAGACATGGCCTTCCTGAAGGACCTGCTCAGCCCCGGGCCGGGGGGCGGGGCCGACGAGTTCAGCCGCGAGTGGCAGGACGCCTTCGGCTCCTTCGACTCCCCCGGCCTAAGCCACGCCCCCCACAGGAGCGTGGGCGGGGCCGCCCCCCCCACCCCTGGGTCGGCGGGCGGGGCCGCCCCCCCCTTCGCGTCGGGGCCCGCCCCGAGCCCCCAGAGCCAGGGCTTCCTGCCCTCCCAGCTGCTGGATCACAGCCTGGGGTCGACAGGTCGGTCACAGCGCCCCCCCTGCTGGCCGGAGGCCCTCACTACGCACTGTAGTAATCAATTCAGATATTCAGGGCGCATCTTTTGATGAGATCGTGACAAATGTGGTCTCACAGCGATGTCTCGCTGGGCAACTTGAAATCTCGTGTATATATATATATATATATATAGTCAATTTCTATTTAGAATGTTCGCTTTAAACATTTAAATGATGAAAAGACTGATCTGTGTGTTTCCGTATTCTCCTGACTCCTCCCCCCTGCCTTCCACAGGCTGGTCGACTCCGCCCATGTTCCAAGCCCCGCCCCTTCAGCCCCCTCCCCTCTCTGGCCTGGAGCAGACTCGGCCCCCCGCCCCCAGCTCAGCACCCAGCGGTACGATCGATCACGTCATTCGTGCGATGCTTTGGTTCTATTAAAAGGCTCATTTAAAATGGCGCGGACGGTGACTCATCGCAGCCGCGTCGTTTTAATAGCAATTTAACGACGGAATGTGATGAGTCATCGTACAGCGCCGTTTAAAAAGACACCCAGTTGACTGACGGATGGATAACAAGTCAACCATGCACCTTAAATAAGTCAATTGGGGTCTGTTAAAAAATAAATAAAGTTGCCTTGTTAGAGGTCTTTCGCTTCTTCTGTTGGTCTCTAGAGGTATTGAAACTCTTTGACGTGCCATTTATGTACAACTTTGTTTGTTTTGTTACTTTCTAGCACTTAGCGCTTAACAATTATTATTATTAACGTGTGTGTGTGGCTCCCTCAGGCGGTTCTAAGGACATGTCGGCCTGGTTCAACCTCTTTGCTGACCTGGACCCTCTCTCCAACCCTGATGCTATCGGGCGGTCTGACGACGAGCTCCTCAAAGCCTGAGACCACCTGTGTGTGTGTGTGTGTGTGTGTGTGTGTGTGTGCGTGCATTTTGTTCTTTTGTGTATTTTTGTTCTGGTTGGAAGTGGAAACAAAATGGAACCGGCCCAGGAAATACACTAGCAAAGTTATGTATTCAGTCTATTTATCCTCTGTCTCTGTATTGTATGTCTCTGTCTGTCTTTCTTCTCCCTCTCTCTCTCTGTCTCTGACACACACACACACACACACACACACACACACACACACACACACACACACACACACACACACACACACACACACACACACACACACACACACACACACACACACACACACACACACACACACACAGGGAGGGATAGAATGAAGGACAAACCTAACATCTGATTGGACAAAAGTTATGGGTCCCCGCCCCCTATGCACACTAGAGAGTTGCCAATGCATACAGTGAGTGTGTGTGTGTCTGTGGGTAGGATGGTTTTAAAGACCTGTTTGCCTTGGGAGTTTAATGTTTGAGTGTCATGTTTATATTGCTTTAATGTTTTATTTTTGCTGCTGCTGTGTGCCTCTGTATGGTGTCTGTCTCTCTAACATCTATAAGGGACATTAGGTGATAAACTGGATACATCTTTATATATACCTTTTTTTTTCGCAAGCGTCCTTCTTTATATTGTGAATCGTAATCAGCAAGGGTCAAAGGCAGATTCTAGGTGATACAGTACATGCTGCTGTTGACTGCTGTTGATTGAATGTCTCCACCTGTGTATTGGTAACATATATTACATAACGTCTATATTGGTCATCGGAATACTACTGTGATCAATATTTCAGTCCCTTGTTCTTTATCTGTGCACATCGTCTAAAAGGGTGTTTTCACACCAACCTGAGGACCGATGCTAGTCTCATTTCAGGGTTGAGTAAACGTGTCTTTCTGATTTACGAACGCAGTTCAGTTTAGGTTCTTTTGGTTGTGTTACACAGGACTTCACAACGTTAAATCAGCTTTACCTAGAGACTAGGGGGAGGAATTACATAAAGGATCAACCAAACTGTATATCATACAAGTCTAACACTGTATTAAGATGAATGTATGGACACTGTGGGACTGTTCAGTTTGATATTTCACGGGCACATCTGCGTTTATTTAATCCAAGTTTATATTGCTACCAGAGTTTAACGATAACGCACTCCTGTATAGGAACTTATTTATCACTATAGCGACGATATCTTTGCGTCAACGTTACTCCCTAAACCAATCATCCGAGCCCTCCTCAACTCTATCTCCCTCTTCTGGGGGACTATGCAGTCATGTGACCCAACTAAGCTACCGAATTGTTTAAACAAGAGTTTACTGTTTATTTGTGTGTTGTCAACAACAAATGCTTAACAAATCTATGAAGCAGAAGTCTATATCTTTATAATCATTGCTTTATAAAAATACAGTACAGTGATTCTTTAAAGGGAGTGAACCCCTTTAAGGTCTTATCGTAAATGCAAATCTATATCAGTGTAATTTTACCAATGATGTGCATTTTATGGGTTTGAAAATAATTTGATATGTCACTTACTGTCCTATTGTGTGTCCTATTAGGTTAAACAGAATTTCAGTTACAATTACTTCCCCTGTATTTAGTCCCCTATAGCCTGTGTAAAATAATACAAAGTAATATTTCAAACTTGTATTGATATCTCATTAGTACATGTTGTCAATATTGCGTTAAGATCTTTGAAAATAAGACTAAGTTGTAAAGTGTACAAGATAATAATGAAATCTTAAACAATGAAGGATTTCATGTTCAAACCCAAGACGGCTGAAAGGCTTTAGTCTTGGGGAGATTCTGCCTTATAACAGATGAGAGGACATAGATATTAGATAGTATTTTATACAAACTATTTCATTACTGTTTCTGCCATCACAGGACACGGCCTGTCATGCTTACTTTTTCTTTATTTCAACACAGTCGCCTTTAATTCACCTGTAGAATGTATGATGGGAGTACTGTGAAGATATACTATAGGCAAGGTGAAATACTTAAAGCAACGCATTTCTCTAAATCAATCGCAAACCAATTCATATTCTGTTCCACTATACCTTTTTAATTCACCAGGGTTGAATGTTAAAAAGGTTGAAACGTGGCGGTTTCCAATAAACTGTAAAAGAAAAAGGTCTGTCTTGATTTGTGTGTTCTAGACCCAACAGTCCGGAGTCCTGGGTTTGAATGAATCACTAAATGTGTTGTGCTTCTCAAATCCATTCAAAATGATCTGAGACGGACAGAAGGAGAGGGAATCCAGATTGGATTAGATTAAAACAATCTTTAATACCCAATTTACACAACCTTCTAAATAAGCAATACATTAAAATCATCAGTATTCACAGTATGGGGACCTAGTACGTACTAAGAGAGGTTTTTTTTATATATATATTAATGGGGACCGTTTTTTTGAGTTGGAGTACATATCTTCGCTGGTAATATAAATAAACTGCGCCTCCGTATTTACAAATCCAGTACATTCTTCATCCACTCCAACAGGCACAGTCGAGTAGTAATGACACATGTACAGCAGGGGGGGCCAGAGCACGGAGACTGGGTCCCAATTAAACCACACCGCCAATGCACCAACGCGACTGCCATTCAGCACATGAGTCTGCATGAGCAGCGGCGTCTTATGTGCAATGAAACATGCACATTTCGTAGGTTTATTTTTAGTTGATTGACTTGATATATGGAACCAGTTAAGTAATGTTTCTTCATATCGTTTGTCATTTAAATCAATTAATAAAACGAATCACCTATCCAATCATTTTCTTGATTGCCATAATGCGTAAATCCCTTTACCGGAATAATCGATACTTTAAGTGTATGAAGTTAATTAGTTTCGAACATAAGATGTCCTCCTTGGGCAGATGTCCCCCCAACTCACAGTGGTGTTTAAAGGAACAGTTTCCCTCCGTGCCCCGGCCCGTACTAGTCGAAGGTAGGGGGCGTGGCTTCTTTTTTTCTGGACGCACAGACAATTCACGACTACACTAGCTGAGCAAACGTAAGAAGAGCTTCATCATCACCGTGACGACGCCACGGTGGATCAAAACGAGAGAAGGGACGGGGTGTGAAGAAGAGGAAAAGCTAGAAGAACGATGTTGTGTCGAGAGGAAACACACAGAACGGACACGCTTCGGACACGTCGTCATAGCCCTGTCAAAACTAACACGTCAAGAGGCCTAGCTCGCTAGCTAGATACGAGTTTGCATCAGTCGTGTTGCGGCAGACCACGTGGCATGTGTGCTCTGATTGGTTGAAAAATAGTCAAATGTCCAGGTTGGGTTTTTTGCAGAGAGTGGTTTTGGGTTGGGATCAAAGTGTGTAGCATGCTAGCTAGGTTATTTTTCACCTAGCTGCTGTCTACCGCTACTAAAGTACAAAAGAGTGTACATGTCCCGCCGTGGTCTACCACGACTGACACAACCTGTCACTAAACACCGTGTGGAATGGGAAAACAAATTACAAGTAAAATCAGGCACGTGTTTGCCCCTAGTTCTGTTTTTCTCCCCGAAAACCGTTCAAGTTTTGCTACGATATACGCTACGATATATCTGCCAGCACCAGAAGGCGCCTCCTTTGGCCGAGTGTCCCCAAGTCGCCGCTGGACCCCAGCAGCCATCGGGTGTTGTTGTTGTTTTTTGAATGGAAGGCATTTTTGATATCGAGAGAAGGAACTAGGAGATAGAAAAGAGATGTGTTCGAGGAAAGGCGCCATGGTATCAAACAATGAAATAAAAACCAGAGTCAAGTCGTCCGTTTTTTCTTTTTGTCCTTTTTTCCCAACCACCCCCCCTTCCCCCTCCCCCCAAGCCAACCAGAGAAAAAAACAGGAACACGACCGCCACTGAAGGCGGAGTAAAGCAATGAAATGAGACCGTTCAAATCCATACAGTGCCCCTCACGGCGGCCATTCTATGTTACATCTTCTGTGGAGGCTAGGCAGTGGGAAGAGCTTTTTTCACCAAGAGAACGACATCAGTGACAGAGAAAAAAAAAAAAAAAGAAGAAGATAAAAGAGAGCTTAGCTAGCATGCTAAAGGCGGTTTCCGTTTTACCTCGCCGGAGGTTTCGCCCTCCCAGCGTAGAAACTTTTATTTTAAATTACTTTTTTTTTTTCCCTTTCCCCCCAGCCCCCCCCCACCCGTTTCTTCTTTTTTTTCCCGGGGTCTGGACGTAGTGGTATCGATTCCCTCGGGGTTTTCTTCCTTGTCCAATCAAAAGCTCTCGGGCTCCTCCACCAGGGTGGGGGCGGAGCTCCGCGCCAGGCTCAGGGACGGCGAGTGGCTCCGCAGGCCCCCGAGCGGCACCAGGGAGGGCGAGTGGCTCCGCAGGCCCCCGAGCGGCACCAGGGACGGCGAGTGGCTCCGCAGGCCCACCGCCGACCGGAAGCTGCCCAGCTCGGCCGCCGGCCGCAGGGGCTTGAGGATGCTGACCAGGCAGAAGGCGGAGCCACTGTTGGGGATGAAGTTGACCTTGTTGCGGTCGGGACACAGGTACTGCGGGATGTCGTGGAGCGGCTTGGATCTGGGGAGCCATTCAAATACAAAACGGTTTTGTGTGAGGCTCGTGTACTGTTTATGGCACTTTTTACCCATTAGGTTTGTGGGTGTAATGTAGGGAGCTGTCTTTATTCACATGCGGGGACTTTTATTTTGAAGAGACCGCCCAGGGGACACACAGGGACTTTTTTTTTTGGACACGTATAAAAAGACCTTCCAATCCGAAGGACGCTCTTTCCACACATACGAATGACCTTCAGTCTGAGGGGCGCGCTGGGGGACTTTTATTGTGAAGGGAGCAAGACTCACATGGTGTCCTCGATCACCTTGACCTTCTCGCAGCCCTCCGGCGGCTCCCGCTTGAACATGTAGCTGTTGTTGGGCCGCGGGGACGCAGCGTACTTGGGCAGCGGCGAGCAGGGACCCAGCTCTGGAAAACAACACCGCTCGTCAAGAACCCAGACCGGATCACACACCATTGTACTGGAGTAGACTGGACCGGACTGGATCTGACTAGCCTGGTCTGTTCCAGTTTGATCCAACGGAATATACTGGACTGGACCAGACCGCAACCAAAACAGACTAGACTGGACCAGTCAAGACCAGGACCAGTCTGGACCGGACTAGACCGTGCTGGAACGGACTAGACTGGACTAGACCGGGCTGGACCGGTCTGGACCAGGTTTGACCGGACTAGAACAGACTGGAACAGACTAGCCTGGTGTGGTCCAGTTTGGTACACCGAAACAGACTGGGCTAGACCGGTCTGGTTTGATCCAGTCCACGCCAAACTAGACTAGACAAAACCACTCCAGACTAGATTAGATCAACATGTATCTAAGATATAAGATATATATATGTACATGTTCATTTATAACGCCAATGATAACTAATTGAATGGGAACCATTCCATGAATAATAATAAGACCACAAGATGAGTGAGTGTGTAACTGCGTTACTGCGTGTGTATGTGTGTATGCTATTATTGCGTGTCGGATGTGTGTGTGTATGCGTGTGTATATATGTGTGTGTGTGTGTGTGCGTTATTGATGCATGCAGGGTTGTGTGTGTGTGTGTGTGTGTATGTGTGTGTGCGTGCGCCTCACCTTTCTCCTCATACGGGCTGCCCCCCCCACTGAGGATGGTGAGGTAGGAGGGCGAGATGGAGTCGGGCCGGCTGCTGCAGTTGCTATGGTTACCGCTCAGGCCTCCCCCCGAGGGGGTCTGGGTGTCGATGCTGCGTGTGCTGCTGCTGCGGCGGGGGGGCAGTGGGGGGGGTGCCCGGTGCCCGTCTGGCACGTCCTGGGGCTGACACACACACACACACACACACACACACACACATGGAAAACACACACACACACACACACACACACACACACACGGAAAACACACACACACACACACACACACACACACATGGAAAACACACACACACACACACACACGGACACACACAGCGAGAGGTCACAATAACAATAACATTAAAGCGGGGCGTATAATCCCTGATATGTAACAGACCTTTTGGTCCCATTTACCGTCCTAGAGATTGGATCATATACAGATTACTGGGTGGTGGTCAGGGGGGGGGGGAGGGCCCCCCCCCCCCTCCCCCCCGGAGTTCAACAAGGTCAAAGGCAGAGAGGGCGGGGGGGGCGTGGGGGGGCATGTATCACACACCAGCTGGTGTGTGATACATGACATTGGCGTGTGTCTTCGTGCGGGGATGGGTAATCCTTCTAGAATGTGTCAGCTGTGTGTGTATGGTACTTGCATATGAATGCATGTAGCATGCAAAATATTCAGTGTTTGGAGCCAAACCCAATTATTCTACGCATCGTTAAATACACACGTTATACTTGAGAAATGCAATACAACACACATGAGTATAGGAAAAGATAAAAAAATATATATATATATATGTTTAACAAAGAGATAGGCTCTTTTATTTTGTTGAGAGCCGTGGTTACACATATGGAGGACTTTAATTTTGAAGTGAGCCGTCTTCACAACATTGCTAATGGGGGTCAATCGACATCGGCGGGCCTCACGTGAATTGTTTTTATCTAAAGCTCATGGTTTTTCGAGAACTTTTATTTTGGAGGGGGGCTACTCACAACGATGACTTCCTCCTTGTCGGGCGTGTCGCGGATGAGCATGCGTTCGATCTCCTGGTTGAGGCCTTCCACGCTGTTCCGGAATCGCGGAGCTGAGGACTTTGAGATGGGGATGGGGATGAGGATGGTCTTGGGCAACGGCGACTAATGTGCATACACACACACACACACACGCACACGCACCCAAACACGCACACACACACACACACACTCGCACACACACACACACACACACACACACGCGCACACACACACACACACACACACACACACACAGTTCCCAAACACCACACCACACCACACGCACATACATGCGTGTTAGTGCACAATGCAGGGTTCACTATCAACACCTACAATGGGCAAATACAATTAAACCCTGTAAGAAGCAAAGCTCTGCCTCTAGTGGTTGGGCAGGTGTACTGCAGGGCCTCATCTTCAACTACCCCTCCTGCTTCCTGTGTCCTCCTCTCTTCAGCCTCTTCCTGTGATAAGGTCTAATTATGGTTCCACGTCGACACAACGCTTACGGACCCCATACGTCCTTGCGGACCCTCCTTGCGACCGCCGCAAGGGCCTGATGCGCGGCAAAAATTCGAACCTTCCGTCGAGGCGACTGCGTGGTCATTGCGTTGCGTCGACGCGGGACCATAACGGAGCGCTTCAGCGCTACGTTCGCTCTAGAGCGGCCAATCACTCGAGCCGCTGAAGCGCTGACCTAGATGGACCCGTAAGAGTGTGTGTGTGTGTGGGGACGTCCTCAGAAAGCAGGACAGCTGCGGCGATGTGTGTGTGTGTGTGTGTGTGTGTGTGTGTGTGTGTGTTCCTCAGGGAGTCTGTGGAGCTCCGCCGGGAGATGGCCCGACGCCAAGCCTTACGGGGACGTTTGAAACTAAATGGGGACGGTCCCTAGTGTGTGTGTGTGTGTGTGTGTGTGTGTGTGTGTGGATGTCAGCACGGGGACACACACACACACACATCTTTTTGCAGGTTTAACGGGGACACGGAGGAAAAGTGGGACAGCCTCATGACGATGAGGGCCAGAGAACTGGCCTCTGCACACACGCACACACACACACACACACACACACACATGCCGAAACACACACACACACACACACACACACACACACAGACACAGAAAGACACACACACACACACACACACACACACACACACACAAGCTTGCACACACATACACACACAAAGAAACATACACACACACACACACACACACAAAGACACGCACACACACACACACACACACATAAGCATGCACACACACAAACACAGACACAAGCACACACACACACACACACACACACACACACACGCACCTAGTCTCTCACACACACACACACACACACACACACACACAGGTGGCCTGCCTACCTGTGATTGGATGATGCCGTGGCCACCATTGAACGGAGACTTGCGCTCCTTGTCCCTTCGATGGCGGCTGCTGCGTTTGCTGCGCTGGAGCTGCTGCCGCAACTTGGCGATCTGCAGACGGACGGACAGACGGACGCCAGACAGAACACACGTCAGCGATCTGCGGCCTGAATAGGACGACCGTTCAATAACCTGTTTACCGTCTATAACGAGGGTTCACAACCTCTTACATCAGCCTAACCCTAGCCTCAGGACCCACATGTGTCATTAGGGATTAATTCACCTAAAAGATTAACATTGTATTTTCCATTATTGCAGTGATCCACAGTGCCGTCATGTACTAGTACAAACATGCCACGAACATAGAGCAGTAACAACTAGTGCTCAACTTAAAGGAATAGTTAGCCAATGAAACAGGAATTAACATTACATCTGAACATACGTTCATTCACAGGCTTCTTTCTAAAGGTCATTGTTTGGGCTGTGCTCTGCAACATACTCAAACCACCTTTCACGGGCCACCACGTGCACAGAGAACGTTAAGCTGTGGTTAAAACTGAGAAAAACAGAGCACAGAGCGCCACTAATTACAGGAAATGCTCTGCGTTGTTGGCAACAATAAGGAGCCATAACTCTATTATTTACCAAACAATTCTATGATTTTATTAGGTTTTAAATTAACTGTGTTTTATTTTTAGGATATACATTTGAAATAGTATTAGATATTTGATTTAATTAATGAGTTTCTTATTTCTATTCTATTTTCACTTTTATTTTATTACGGGGGAATGCAGGATTTTTTCAAATATACTTTTCCATTCTTGTCAATTTATCTACATTTTAAAAACATTTCCCGCAGACTACTTGCAGTACCGCAACCGACCACCAGTAGTCCGCGGGTCCACAGGTTAGAAAACACAGGTCTGCTAAATTGACTCTTTTCACAGAGGTATCCAAAC
>NC_140294.1:2057967-2066809 GCF_964030765.1 Micromesistius poutassou
AAAAACAAAAACACGATGAAAATATTCGAATTAATCCCCGGTGTACTTCATGGTGTCGGACGCCGACCTTCCGTCCGCACAGCCCGTGCTGAGCGCGTATAATCCGTGATTCATAACATCCGCGGCCTACATGCAGGACCCCCATCGTTTCCGCTCCATCTCACGGCTCCCCGAGACCCTCTTCTGCACAACACCTCCGCATGGCGAGCAATGCAGATGTTAACATTAACATGCCCCCCCCCCCCCCCGCGCCCATCATCCCACCATCATTCACGTTCTGCTCACAATCACTCGCCTCGCTGGGAATTATTTGCAGAGATTCTCTATTTATTTTTTGCTCCAGGGATACATTAGCATACCACCACCACCCCACCCTCCACACACACACACACACACACACACACACGAGAAC
Source organism: Micromesistius poutassou (assembly GCF_964030765.1). Lineage (NCBI taxonomy): Eukaryota > Metazoa > Chordata > Actinopteri > Gadiformes > Gadidae > Micromesistius > Micromesistius poutassou. The sequence continues at coordinate 2,058,380 of NC_140294.1, forward strand.
CCCCTCTTGTCGCCCGCCATATCACAAACCGTTCTCATTGTCAACACGCCGTGAATGTGGATGACCGTCCATCACCATTCAAACAAACACACGTTTGGCGGACGGCGGCTCACCTGCTGCTGGCGATGGGGTCTAGCGGCGCGGCATGGGCGACGATCACAAACCAGCCCGCGCGCTTATTGACGCTGCTACCTGAGAGGCAGTGCGCGAGGCAGAGAGAGAGAGAGAGAGAGAGAGAGAGAGAGAGAGAGAGAGAGAGAGAGAGAGAGAGAGAGAGAGAGAGAGAGACAGACAGAGGGGGGGGGGGGGGGGAGAGAGAGAGCGACACAGCACTGCAGGGGAAAGGATTCGCAGAAAAAACACGAAGATCCCCGCCTGGGTTTGCGTTGTAGACGACGAGGCGTTAAAGCACCGAGCCCTCTTGGTTCACGGAGGCGGCGGAGGCGGTGGAGGCGCGCGGGGCGTTGCTTCGGTTGCCGCGTCGGCGCGATGTTTTTCTATCGCCGCCGATGCGGAGACGGAGCTCGTCGTGCGCGGTACGCGGTCTCTCGAGCAAACCTGGACGATTACGATCCTCCGGGTGAAATAGAATAACGCCTTGTTATTTTTCTCTCCCCCAGTGGCGATAGAAACGATTATTGCGAGGAAAAAGCAGCAGACGAAAACACAATCCGAAAGGGCCAGGGATAAGGAGCTGAGGGGGAGCGGTGATGCTGGGCGGAGGACGGGGGGTTCACAACAGCAGCGGAACGTCGCGTTGCGTGGAGGTGACGTAGAGCGGCGGCGCCGCACGCGCTCGTGCTGATGCTGCAGTTGCTAGGGCGCGCGGAGCAGATGGCAGAGAGAGGGAGGGCAGAGGTAAAGATGGGAGGACGAGGGAAGGGAAATGTCGCCCCCGTGTGGCCGTGAGCGGTAGCGCGGCGCTGCGTCGTCTCCAAGACTTGTGAATGATGTTGAATCCACATGGCACGTTTTTGGGCTGAAATTTTATATATTTTATTTTATAGTTTAGCTCTTTATACGACATAAAATAGCGGGAGGGTTGTGGAGTTACACTTGCAAAAACAAAAAGTATTTAAAAAATGCCTTTGAGCCATCAAATCAATAAATTAAAAAAAAGGACATTAAATATCAAGATTAAACGTACGTTTATACATGGGCGAGAACAAAAAAAACGCTTGTTTGAGAAACACCAACATTTCTTTCATACATTTATTTAGACTTAGCAGAGGCAGAGCAACAGTAGCCGTCAAACGCAAAAAAAAAAAAAAAAATCCATAAAAATGATGCCAATATCAACGCGGTACACATATACATGTTGGGTATTTTTCTTCCATCATACAAAGTTACAAGTTACAAAAACGTAAACGGGGCGTCTTTCACTGGTTCGCCCCAAAAGCTTCGCTCAAAAGACAGAAAAGAGACGTTTCAGCGAGCCTGTACAGCCAAAAATAACCCAGCACGTGGAAAGACACACAGCACATGCGCACAGTCACACATGATCTCTCTCTCACACACACACACACACACACGCACACACACACACACACACACAAACACTCGTACACACACACAAATGAAACAAGAGGCAGAAAGTAAATCCAGCGTCCTTCCAACGTTTAATTTCTTTAAATGTCAACTTTCTTTTTAAAAAGACATCAAACAGCGTTCAGGCGGTTTCCTGTCTCCGTCAGGTGGTGTAGTTCCGGGTCAAACTGTATATAAGGGCGGGACTGAACGTAGGAGCGGATGTGGGTTTGGATCATTCATAATTTACGGCCTACATCAGTCCTCAAAGTCTATAACCCCTCCCCCCCCTTACTATTGGTTGGAATGTTAAGCCCCGCCCATCAGAACATTGTGGCACGATCAAGAAAAACCATGTCCGCTTTTAGAGGAAGGTAGGTTTAGCTTATTTTAGAGTTTAATGTTGAAATGGATAAATACGGTGGGTTATACGAGTGGGGGGTAAATACGTAAATTTCCATTTTGTTCGGTCTTTAAAAGAGGTACGATACTATACTTCGTAATAGTGTTCTCTGGCCATTTTGACGGACAGCGATAGATGGAGACAGACAGACAGACAATTAGACAGAAACGGACAAACGTACAAGACAGGACGTCCAGGGTATAAGGACTACAAGGACTACAGATTGATGTTGTAGTAGGCCGAAAGGGGTCCGTTGAGCCACGACAACTCCATCGCTTGGGTTTGTCGTCGTCGCGACGACGACGACTCCGTCGCTTCGTTCGTCGTCTCCTTCGCTCGCTCGTGATTGTAATTTACAAAAACAAAACCCCAAAAAAAAAGACAAATTAAAACACGATAAAAAATACGTCCAGACATTGCAGTGTTGAGCCATTCCCGGTGCGGTTGCTGTGCGTACGGAGAACTTCCGATAAAAATCCTCCATTTTGTTCAATCGGTGGAGCTGAGTTTTGATTGTTAGTGCCTCATACTCCCCCCCCCCCCCCCCACGCCCCCCCCCCTCCATGGAACAGCATTTGTACGTTAGATTGAGTCTCGTGTTGAGGAGAGAGAGAGAGGGGGAGGGATTGTCTGTACACTGAGTGCTAGTCCAGAGACAAGAAGGAGAGATTGGGCGACTCGGTCGATTGTAGAACGAATGATTGTGACTATTTGGAAGTGCAACATAGATTAACTATCGACATAGCACATTGATAAAAAAACAAAAACAAAGGCGTAACAATGGGACACTTAAAAAAAAAATGAAATCATCTAAAAGCTATATTCTATTGCACAATTTAAAAAAAATGATGATACAAAGAATGGGTACATAGCAAAGAGATGTGATTGCTTACAAATCGAGAAATAAAACAAGTCTTTTTTTTGTCTTTAAGACGGACGATTAGTTGTTTTTTTTACAGAGCTTTACTCTCTGGTTGTCGTTGACACCAACAACAACAACAAACAAACAAACAAACAAAAAAAAACGAAATAAGAAAATTATATATATAAAAAAAAAAAAATCCGAAAAATGTTGATTGTTTTTCCCGTCGCCGATTTAAAGACCGCCTCCGGTTGCAGCGGCCGCCGTCGTCGTAGCGACGCGGCCGGACTCGCCGTCCCACCTGTTCCAAAGTGCATCCTCTGGGGCGCCGCGTGGTCCACTCCGCACGCGACGGAACGATTCCGTTGAAAAACCAAAAAAAACGGGGAAAAAAAAAAAACACAAAGAAACAACTCGGAACCAACGACCGACCGACACGGGTCACGACAGACACCAAAGTCAAACGAGCCACGGTGGCCGAAGCCAATGAGAATGCTGCATAGCTGGATTTCCATTTAAAGCGTCGCACAGATAAAAAGTGTCACATGGGGTAGGGGGCGGGGGGGGGCGGGGGGGGGGGGGGGGGGAGGGAGGGGGCGTGAGCGCGGTCTGTAAAACTAAACAAATGCTGTACACGACCACCGCGCGGGCGGGGGGGGTGGGGGTTCCATAGCTTCCTCTTGCTGACGACCACGAACAAAACAAAAACAAACAAACAAAAACAAACAAACATGTTTAGTGTCCGATTTTTGGGGGGGGGGGGGGGAGGGGAAAGAGGGGGGGGGGCGGGGGGAGAGAGAGGGCGGCCGTTCACACTAGAGTGTCGCTGGGCTCCCCGGCGAAGACGGCGGTGGCCGATTTGGGCCGGCCCCGCGGCTGCCCGGCGTGGGCCGTGGAGCCGCCCTGGTGGTGGTGATGGTGGTGGTGGCAGTTGTGGTGGTTGCTGTTGTTGTTGTTGTCGTCGTCGTCGTCGCCGCCGCCGCCGCCGTCGTCCCCGGGGCCCCTGGTGTCCATGGCGATGACCCAGGTGGTGGGGCGCCAGCGCTTCAGGGAGTAGGGCGTCTTGACGCGTTTCTTGATCTTCTCGCCCGTGGCGGCGGTGGTGCCGTCCCGATGCCCAAGCTCCTCCCCTGTAAGAGCGGGGGGGGGGAGAAAACACAGTCACACACACGCACAGCATGGTGCAGGGTGGTAGAGAACACACACACACACACACACACACGCACACACACACACACGCACACACTGGAAAGGCCTTCAACGGTCAAGTCCATCCTCTGGAAGATGGGCAATGACTACTTTGTAATATGCGGCATGGAAAGGGTATAAAATTGGATCGACGATAGCTACAAAAGTTATCTCCCATAACCAGAAGGGTCAATCACTTATTTCTATAGTTATCATTTGCTCTTAACAGCACTACTGTTAGGAGTTGACTGATTGTTGATGTACAGCTTTGCACAAAAAATGTATTTGAAAATAAATTGAATACATAGAAGTAGAAGTTGTGGTTGAATTGTTAGTGATTTAGGGCACAACGATTAGTAAGTGAATAGAACATTAATACATAGCTAGTCACTAGTTAGTGTTCATATTCTTATAACATTTACTATGCATTGCATCACAATTAGAGCTACTTGGGTAATCTGGATGATTTAGTTTTAGATTTAGGCCTTTCCCCTCATTTATACCAATATATAGACTACACAAGGAATCATGATGCATGAGGCAGGATTACCCGATAGTAGGCTAGATTAGACTAGGATGACTGGATTAGACTAGATTAAACCAGATAGCCAAGACTAGACTAGGACGACTAGATTAGACTAGACTACACTAGGATGACTAGATTAGACTAGACTACACTAGGATGACTAGATTAGACTAGACTACACTAGGATGACTAGATTAGACTAGATTAAACCAGATAGACAAGACTAGACTAGGACGACTAGATTAGACTAGACTACACTAGGATGACTAGATTAGACTAGATTAGACTAGACTACACTAGGATGACTGGATTAGACCAGGAAGACTAGAATAGACCAGGAAGACTAGATTAGACCAGGAAGACTAGAATAGATGAGGACTACATCAGATCAGGACGACTAGATTCGTCCAGGTAGACTAGATGAGGAAGACCAGTCGAGGGGTTAGTGGTTGATTAGTGGGGGGGGGTGTCGCTATAGCGTGAGCGGGGGGGGCGGCTCACGCGGCTCACGCGCGGTCGCTCCTCCGGCGTCGTGTCCTCACCGCGGTTAACGCCTCTCTACTGCACCATCTCGGCAAGCGGTGCCGGCTCACCTAGCGAGGCCAGGTCACGCGTGGTGAACGACAGGTCCAGCGAGTTGGGCCTCTCGGGCCGCCGGCCCCGCGCCTGCCTCAGGAGCCCCTCCCCCCGCATGGTGACCGCCGTGGCCGGCGCCGCGGGGGGGTCGGTGGCGCCCGGGGGGCCCCCGCTCTCGGGCCCCGTCTCCTCCGTCGTCGTCTGCTGCTCCTCCTCCGTCTGCGGCCCGCCGCCGCCGCCGCCGCCGCCGCCCTCCTCCCCCGGCCCGTCGCTCTCGCCCTCGCCCTCGCCCTCGCCGCGGCCCCGCCCCGTGTTGCTGTTGTTGTTGTTGCTGTTGGGCCTCGCCGACAGCGGCCGCCCCGCCTGCTCCCGCTCCCGGCTCAGCAGGGGCTCGTGCTCGTCGGGGCTGGCCGTGATCACGCCCAGGCTCAGACGGCCGCCGCCGCCGCCGCCGTTAGCCTGCCCGTTGGCCGCCACGCCCCCGTTGGCGCTGCCGCCGCCGCCGCCGCCGTTGCCGCGCAGGGCGGGCAGGTTGTTGGTGCCGCCGTTGCCGCGGTGCGACGACTCGCCGGCGGTGGTGGCGACAGCGGCCGCCGCCGCCGCCGCCCCCGCCGCCACGTTGGTGGTCTTGGCGCCCTCCACCTGCCGCAGGTTGGACTTCCCCGAGCGGCCGAACTTGAAGCGCAGCGAGGAGGACGAGCCCTCCTTCTTGGGGGGCTTGGTGCGCAGCGGCAGGCTGGACGGCCGCTTGGGCAGGTTCTGCTGCTTGGGCAGCGGGAACGCGGCCGGCGGCATGGAGGAGGAGGAGGAGGCGGAGGAGGTGGCGGCGCCACCCGCCGCCGCTGCCGCCGCCCCCGCCGCCGCCGCCGCCGAACCGCCCGCCTCCGACACCTCGCTGGCCATCTTGATGAGCGGGTAGAGCAGGCTGGAGCCGCCGGGGCTGAGCGGGTCGGGCGAGCAGAACTGCTTCTGCGAGTGCTCCACCAGGTTCTCGTCCGAGCTCTCCTTCAGGTTCTTGTCCACCTCCTTGGGGTCCAGCTTGGTGGTCTCCAGGTCCTCCTGGGTGAGGTGCAGGCACACGGGCACCGCCGGGGCGGGCCCCCCCCCCCCCAGGCCCCCCACGGAGCCCTCCGACTCGGAGAGCAGGGTGGTGGTGGTGGTGGAGGCTGAGGGGCTGCCGCGCTGGCCCAGGCCCCCCCCGCCGCCGCCGCCGCTGCTGCCCTCGGGGCTGGGCAGCCGGGCCGACGCCTGCTGCTGCCGCTCCTGGTTGATGGAGTTGCGGTCGCGCTCGCCGGGCAGGGGCCCCGTGCGCACGCCGGGCCCCCCTGCCCCCATCGCCGCCATCGCCGCCGCCGTCGCCGGGGCCCCGCCGGCGGGGTGGCCGTCCGTCGGGCCGTTCTTGGCCACGCCCTCCTGCTCCTCGATGTAGGAGGACGGCTGGTCCGGGAAGGGCCCCGACTTGGGGGTCATGCGGTTCCTGGAACCACACAAAACATTTTCATGGAGGCTACACACACAACAAAAATATAAAAATGATATATACACACTCCATTTCAGTATATTTATACTATATGTCCAAAATGTGCATCTGTGTGTTTGTCTTGTGTAGCGTGGTGGACATGGGGTTGAGTTTGTGTGTGTGTGTGTGTGTGTGTGTGTGTGTGTGTGTGTGTGTGTGTGTGTGTGTGTGTGTGTGTGTGTGTGTGTGTACCTCTCGTTGTGCCGCGTGGTGGACATGGGGCTGTGTGTGTGTGTGTGTGTGTGTGTGTACCTCTCGTTGTGCAGCATGGTGGACATGGGGCTGTGTGTGTGTGTGTGTGTGTGTGTGTGTGTGTGTGTGTGTGTGTGTGTGTGTGTGTGTGTGTGTGTGTGTGTGTGTGCGTCCGTGCGTGCAGCATGGTGGACATGGGGCTGTGTGCGTGCGTGCGTGCGTGCGTGTGCGTGCGTACCTCTCGTTGTGCAGCGTGGTGGACAGCGTGGTGCGTGCGTGCGTGCGTGCGTGCGTGCGTGCGTGCGTGCGTGTGTGTACCTCTCGTTGTGCCGCGTGATGGACATGGGGCTGTGTGTGTGCTCGCGTGTGTGTGCTCGCGCGTGCGTGCGTGCGTGCGTGCGTGCGTGCGTGTGTGTGTGCTCGCGCGTGCGTGCGTGCGTGCGTGCGTGTGCGTACCTCTCGTTGTGCCTCGTGGTGGACATGGGGTTGAGCGTGGGGCTGACCGACTTGGAGCGGTCCCAGATGAGCAGCAGCTCGGCCAGACGCTCCTCGGCGCACTGGGCCGTGAGCCGCGCCTCAGCGTCCTGGTCCCAGCAGTCCTCCATGGTCTCCTTCAGGGAGCGCACCGCCTGGACACACACACACACACACACACAGGACAACAGGGTTAGATCACACACACACACACACACACACGTACACACACACACACACACACACAGGACAACAGGGTTAGATCACACACGCGCACACGCACAGACACACATACACACACAGGACAACAGGGTTAGATCACACACGCGCACACGTACACACACACACACACACACACACACACACGACAACAGGGTTAGATAACACACGAGCACATGCACAGACACACACACGCGCACACACACACACACAGGACACCACCGTTAGATAACACACACACACACACACACACACACACACAGGACACCACGGTTAGATAACACATGCACACACACAAACACACACCCGGGACAACAAGGTTAGATGAACAACCTCAACCACACACACACACACACACACACACCTGGGACAACACAGTTAGATAAAGCACCAAATAACCTCATCTACACACACACAGTTAGATAAAGAACCAAATGACCTCAACTACACACACACACACACACACCCGGGACAACACAGTTAGCTAAAGTAGCAAACAACCTCAACTACACTGTATCACAACAAACAAGCTCAACACTACACACCACATAAGCTAGCTAAAGTGTGCCCCAAACAAGCTACACTTGACATAGCAACCCGCAGGAGTCAACTGTACCACAATCAATCCTAGCCTTCCACACCAACACAACAAACCAAGCGTTTAGCTTGGTTGTTGGTTGTAGTACAGTTTAGCCTGGTTGTGCAAACAACACTCATTTCAAACAAAACAGTAGCGTTACTGTATTATCTGGACCTTTGTCGAAGGACTACAATTTTGCAGTCAAGATTTGTAAACGTATTTTTATGAATGACCATATTTTGCTACGTTTTATACAATTGAAAAAAAACAGCCGACGGGGTGATATGCACACACCCACACCTCAACGAGCCACACCCACACACGCTAAGCCACACCCACACCTCAACGAGCCACACCCACACAC
>NC_140294.1:2067009-2087009 GCF_964030765.1 Micromesistius poutassou
AAAGAAACTACGTTAAGGCAGAGTGCGATGATTCACTTTAAACCTTGCCCGAAACTTGATTCATCCGAGTACAGCAACACAAGGCAGAGTCTCTGGCTCAATGCTAAATGAGCTTCTTCTCCACCGCCTACACCTTGCGGACAAAGTCTTGAAATCGTGTCGTTAGCACCAACTTTCAATAGGGCTTAACAGCACTGCAGCGCAGTGGTGAAGGTCAATTAAAACGCCAACGTTCAGCACAAGAGAAAATATCAAAGGCTGAATGGCACCATTATCGAAGGCACAACTGTTTTTCAACAATATTCCGTTGGTGCAGCATTAACTATTTTCTATTAGAAAAACGGTTGGAGAAAAGCCACATACAGAGAATTCCTCTCATTCATTAAATACGATGAAAACCTTTGATTAAGGCAACATTGTAAGCATGGATAAAAAAAAAACGGAAAAAGACTTTGGGGGAACAAAAAGGTTTCAGTAACCATTCTCCAATGAAGTAAACACTTCTTCCATCCATTCACCACAGTACAATTCATTCAATCTCGACACCTTACAATTCTCAAGTCAGTTTTTTAACAGGCGCTTTCATCCAAAGCGCCTCACAGTGACAGGTACCTCAAGGTGTCCTAGCCTGCAGGCTAAGAGCCAGACAAGGGGATTGAACCCAGAACCTTTCAGCTGAGAGTCAAACACCCTCAACACTAGATGGGCCAGCCCCTTGAACAAGTTACAAATGTTCTCATTGTTCGGGCTCCACCAAAGCCTCCGATCGGAGGCCCTAAACCTCGACGCTAATCCAAATCTGGCTCTCCCAAAAGATGCAGGACCCAAGCTGAACTAGCATGTGATGTGTAAACGAAAGGCAAGAAAGAGAAGCCACTATAAAACACAATAAAACACTCGCTTGCCGCTAATTAGGACTGGCAAGACTTTCCAAACACACGACACCCCCCCGGCCATACTAGACCGCCAAGGTCTGCTGAGCATGGGCAGACCCCCACAAGCATTGACCAGCCAAGAGAGCATCCGTCTGAGACAGGACCGGGGACCGTCATCCACCACCACTACATCTGTACCGGTGGGTTAAAGCCTGGAGCGGGGGGCCCTGAGCCTAAGGGCCTCATCACAACAAGGACACAACCAGTCACCATTACCGGTTATGACTGTTTTTCGCACCTTTGAGTTGTGAACTTTGAGTTTGATAGGACGGGGGCGTAGGTGGTGCTGCCTACTGCGGGCTGCCAGAGAGATTAAACGCAGAGGACGTGCGATGTCTTCAAAGTGCTCGGTTTCATGAATGTAGATACAAGAGTCCAACAACAAGGGGGGGGGGGGTAATCAAATCCATACGTTAGCATCGACGCTAGCAGACCCCCCCCCTATCACAACCTGTCGAGCCCAGCCACTGGTAGCAGCCAGTGGGTTTGTGTTATGCGAGCGCCTGGCAGTTGGAGGGACGGGGCTGGAGGTAGCGAGCAGCAGGGTGTCCCAGGACGCCAGACATGCTAAACACGGAGCACTAAAGGGGAGGGAGGGAGGGAGGGGGTGAGATAACAGGATGCAAAAGAGTAAACACGTTTAAACAGACGGTGGTAGGAGGTGGGAGGGAGGGCAGGGAGGGAGGGAGGGTAGAGAGAGTGGAGTGGAGAAGAGAGAGGCGAAAGAGAGAGACACGGGAGAGAAGGGAAATAGATGGACAGAAAAGGGAGAGGGGACAGAAATAGAAGAGAAATGGGGAATGAGAGCGAGAGAAAAGAAAGGGGAGAAAGGGGAAACGACACAGAGCGAGATAGAAAGGTGGAAAGAGGGAAAGGAAAGAGAAAAGGAAAGAGAGAGAGAGACTAGAGGAGAGAAACAGATTGAGGAGAGTGGCGAGAGAGAGACTAGTGGATAGAGATAGAAAGGTGGAAAGAGAGAAAGAGTGATAGAAAATGGGAAGTAGGAGTAGGAGGAAAGAGAAAAAAGACTGAGGTAGAGCTAGTAAGCCTGCCAACTTCCCTCCCTCCCTCCGTCCCTCTTATTAGTGCCACTGATTCCTGTCATCATCGCCAGCACCAAAACAGGGACCTGAGGAACACCCATGGGCTCCTGCACTCCACTGGCCCAGTGAGAACCCGCCTCTGCTCTCTTCTCATAGGTTTGGCCAACCTGCCAGTCCGGCTGCCCAGCCAATGCATTCTGCATTGGTGTTTTTGTGGCATTTCTATGGCTGCACTTAGTATCTTAGTCTGCTATTCACTGGTTTAATTTGACCGATGACTAAAAAACAGCTCACAGGTACCACAAGCAAATAGGAAAGGAATAAGGAATGATGGATGGCATTTTAACTTATGGGCTGGTTTATTGCCTGAAATATAGTGAAGAAACATGTCATACCATTGATTACATGATTATTACTGTGGCATTATGGGTGACTTGTTTAAATTATAGTTTTGAAATATGACACTTTTATGCAGGCATGACAATACATATGTTTTTTATTGAGCCAACAATGGATAGAACATTTTGCCATTGTCTGAATATGGCATTATGGGTGAGATTTAATCTGACACATGCTCTGGTTAATAGAAAAGCTTTAATCATCATAATGGGGCTTATCACAGACATGACAATGACAATAAACAATGTAGTTAGTTACTATAAAACAGATTCAGATTCTATCAACATGGACTACAGGACCGAATCTCATACGACACACTAATTCTCTTGTTTACAGCATCGTTCAAATGATCGTTATGAAGAAGGGCATTACAGACAGAGCAGGCCAAACAAGGCATTGGGTTAATACGGACGTCACACACCACCGTCTGGCCGTGTCAATTATCGCCCGCGTCACCCTCGCCGCAGGAATAATAATGGATGTAATAACTTAATAACAGATTGATTAGTTTGCCTGTCAGGCCTGCATAGGGGAGTGCATGTCAAATCTTTTCTCATTAGGAGCAACGTACTAACTGAGTGCATTAGGGGTTTCCACTGAAGACAGAGCCCAACAATTACAAACAGTTGAAAGGTTTGTGAATTGAATTGCAAAAACATGTCCGATCATAAAGGCCACCATTCAGCACTGAGTTGAATTGACGAATCACCCTTCAAAATTAGCACGTTATTACTTTTTAGTCTTAGTTGGTTTGCGCTGGAATCCCATGGGTTTTAAATATGTTCTAAATACACACATTGGGAACTGCTGGTTTAAGAAGTCTAAGAAGTCTCAGATACAGAGCGAACCATACCGTTTACCCTCATATGGCAAGGTAGTCTCGTGTTTAATGCTCGACTCTCCGGACTAAATGCGAGTTTGAAACCCAATGTTTCCGATCTTCCTGTCGGCATACTCAAGCAAGATGCGTAAAGGGCTCTTTATGGTTCCACGTTGACGCAACGCAAGGGGGTTACGGACCCGTTACGTCCTTGCGGACCCATAAACGTTCACGACTACATCGAAGCGTCTGCGTGGTCCTTGCGTTGCATGACCATGGGACCATAAAGAGCCCTTAACTTAAGAAAAGAATCACTGCAACGCCAAATAATTGACACATTGCGGGTTAACAACCAGACTGTGTTATAGACACATTCCAGCGATGCACTGTTCTAAGGATTAAAATAGGAACACACTGTTATATGGATATCGGATAGCAGACAAATAGCAAGCCCAAGTAGGGTATTATGAATGGAGAAACACATGACACCATGCCCCAGTTCCAAATTGGCTGATATTAAATGTGTACTTTATATTTATACACATAAAAAAAGCGCTGTAAAACTTGTAAAAAGAAGACAAATGGATTATATGTCTGTGTCTGTAAAGGTATCGGGGTGTTGTAGAGGCAGCCATTTGGAAGCTGGTGAAACTGATAGCAAACCCTGATAAAGAAGAAGTAAAAACCGGAAAAAGGCCTAAATGTGGTGAATCCGTTTTTTTAAACTCTTGGAAATGGACAAGAAGGAACTTTTACACAGGTTCTATCATGATTTGGCACGTGCACTGCATATTTCCACATCAACTCGCGTTCAGTGCTGCTGGGACGGTTTGGTTGCCTATTTGCGGTCCTAAAATCTTGACAAGATAAAATGGACATTCCCACATGAAACGGTTCACAATGAGCAAACTTGAATAAAATAGCAGCACAAGCCAACTGGGGCCAGGCTCTCCTTCGAATCGGTGTCTTTGCTAGAACATTCCCCTCTGCAAAAGCCCTCACTATTCTATTCAAGGTGTTATTATTCTGTCTGATAATAACTCTCAAACATCCCAGAAATTGAGTACAGATAAGTATGTGTGTACATGGATGGACAAACATGGCATTTAGAGTCCGAATCATCCACTATCCAGTGCGTGTCCTGTCCAGGGAGTCAAATTGCCATTATCTTAATAAGCTTTAAAAATATATATTATGTTCCCAGCCTTCTCTTCCCATGCATTTTTTTAGAAGCTCCTCTCTGCCATGTGTGAGTGCGTGTGCGTGTACGTGTATGTGTATGTGTATGTGTATGTGTGTGGCCCAGTTATTATCTTATCACTCAAGGTTTCACAGAAGCCTGGGCCGCAACCCAAAGTCTAGAAACAGAGGCACAACTTAGCTGCCAAGCACTGCGGTATGTTGCTGGTGTTTTTCCATGCCTTTGTACCACAGAAACCCTTAAAGCACCCCAAGGTGCACCGGCTGCACTGATAAATAAGCTTAATCCAAACAGATTCTCTAAAGTGCACTTATAGAACCAGCAACACTGGTTCAAAAGGAAGGAAATTGACAGCCAGAGATACACACAGGGCACTGACACACACACACACACACACACACACACACACACACACACACACACACACACACACACACACACACACACACACACACACACACACAGGGCACTGACACACACACACACACACACACACACACACACACACACACACACACACACACACACACACACACACACACACACACACACACACACACACACACACGATAAATTGGTCTAGTTGTCAGGTACTCTTTATTTTTGTAATTTAATCGAAATATTATATATGTTCATATGATTTTTGTCACACGGTAATAACCAATGAATAGCGCACAGCAGCAGGCTGCATACAAAAAATATCTCCATGAAAATGATACGCGTTGAAAGACGAATTATAATAATAAAATATATATATATATAAAGACTATAATCCAACTCTGACCAAATGAAGACTTCTGCAACTAAACGCAATGTTCGGGCGACCACGGAATACTAAGAGACATAACATGGGGTCTATATGTGTGTGTGGCTGGAATGAAAGGATCAACAGATAACACTTACCAGCCACCGGAGTGAGGAAAATCATCGCACAAATCCCAAATTTAGCGAGTGTGAGCATCGTTACGCAGCCCACAGACATGCCGCTGATCCAGCCTGGATCCTCTCCAAATGTTACTTCACTCGTCCTCTTGTCTGGTCGTCACACTGTTTATAGTTGTCCCCCTTCTCTTCTTCCAGACAGCTCAATCAAACCAACTTGTTATCTCAATCACGGCAAACGTTCAAACTGGAGACAGACATGGTGGGCTCCGGATTGATCGATCGATTGATTAATATCCTTATTGGATACTTGGTATGACCGACAATTTAAAATCACTTATGCAGTGCTGATCAGATCCAGCATATAATCCAAATATCACTCATGTGCTGTCCCTCAAAATCCAACATGAACCAATTATCACTCATGTCCTGTCCCACAAATCTAACATGCTCCAAATATCACTAATTTCCTGCTGTCCAAATCCAACATAAAGCCGATATCGATCCCGTAGTCCTGATCAGACCCAGCATCAACCCGGGTAGCCGACTGGCTCGGCGGCGGCGGCGACAACGAGACAGCCCACAGTGTCCATACTGCTAGCTAATGCTATCCTGGGAGCTACATGGACCCCGGACTGTCTGGGAAGTGGGAAAAAAAACTTAGAAGTAGAGAGACCAAGGTTTAATATTACCATAAAACAACACAGACGAGCGCTACTCGCTCCTCTAAAACACAATAACCTTCTCCGGGTGCCTCTCCCCGGCACAGAAACAACCACTTCCCCGCCTTCCACGAGTGATTTTACACCCAACCCGTGGGGCTGGACTGCTCCTATATTTACGTCTGACTGTCTGGCTAGTCTGAAGCTAAATGCTACCGAGTCCCGCTAGCCTAGCCTCGACGCGCCAGCTCTTCCGCGGCAGCGCCGCGTCTCACTTCATCCGGCGCGTCCAAACGCGAAGCCGCCGGCCGGATCAATGATCCATACGGTCGATCACCTCCGTGACGAGGAGCGGTTATTCCCGTATTGGTTCGCGGCGAGGTACGGGAGCGGGGGGGTCGGACGTCTCTTCTCGCTGTTTTTTTTTTCTCCCTGCGGCGATTGCATGTGTTTGGCATTGACCGTGCGCGGAGCTCTGTGCTCGGCAGACTGTAGACAGCAGGGCGGAGGAGCGGCTGGGAACGCCTCGTTTGCAGGCTTGTCTGGACCGCTCGTCTCCGGTATCGGGTTGCTTGTGGATTTGCTCTGGGGGGGTGGGGGGTAAGGGGGTGGGGGTGGAGAGCAGGCAGGGCACAGTCGGGAGAGATGAAGCGCCCCCGTTCCGCAGTCTGCTAGTATGGCGCCACGGTAATAACACTGTTTGTAATGAACTATGGTTGTTATGTTACTGCCTCTCCGTGGCCAACTTATTCCGAGGGGTTGAAAACAAAGTGCGTCCACTAGAGGTCGGTGTGGATCCACTATGAAAGATGTGAGCGGATGAGTCAGGTTTCATATGTAAATAAACAGGCATACGTTCTTCTGCAGCACCGTTACTATCACAGTTCATTTCAAATTAAAAGCATAAATAAAGACATACAATTAGACCTAAATAAAGAAAGCTCGTCATTCCACCTCCATCTACAGTAAGTTTTTATTACTTCTGACATTTCCTATAATACTTACTACATTAATACAACTAATGAAAATACACGGTTTTAAAACGTCAGAGGAACTTGCCTTATTATGCATGTGAAAGTCGAGAACTCGGTCAACACGGCCACAGGGGCGAGGATGATGATGCTGATGATGATGATGACGGAGCGACAGCAACATGGCACCGTCCCCACCGTAACGCGCGGACTATTTTGACACTTCCTCGGACTATGGTCCCTGACGCGCACAGTGTCGCTCTGGAGGGCTCATAACTCATTGACACATTTTTTTCCGCTATAAAACAACCGCGTCAGCTGTGCTTATCATCCAGGAAGGAGAGAAGCGAACGACATGATTCCTATTCTTACAAAATCTTGAGGAAAAACACTCGTTACTCGTCCTCGTTTCTCGTTTGATGAAAGGCTGCACTGCATCATGACTTCGGCAGCTCCGGAGGCGCGGAAGTTTAACGCGGAGTCTCAACAAACCGGGGACGGCTGCGGAGTTGAGGCAAAGCGTCTCCGTGGTGGTCAGAACATCGACAGTGATGGTAAGGCAAGTGCCCTATGAAATGCATTGTGTTTTTGTTACTGCCATTTTTGCCACGCACACACACACACACACACACACACACACACACACACACACACACACACACACACACACACACACACACACACACACACACACGGACGCGTGCGCAAAATGTATTGAACTATACTCATTGGGAGCGCAGTGTTGTGATGTCAACTTTCTCTAGAGAAGTTGCCAGGTAACTAAGTGGAAAACGCATGGAGGTCGCGCCACACACACACACACACACACACACACACACACACACACACACACACACACACACACACACACACACACACACACACACACACACACAATGTCACGTCTGCAGCACTTAAAGGTTTTTGCAACCCAAAAAACTGCAGGATTAAAAAAGTGATCTGAACAGTGTAGGATAGTGCAGCGGACTATTTTATCTATTATGAATCTCTGCTCAACGCTTAGGGTTACAAAATGAAATGCATTGAAACAAAGTAATGTAAGGTTGTGGCTTGCTCTCATTGCATAACAGTGGTCCGTGGACTCCGTGCCCTCAATAACTAAAGGGGATGCTACAGCTAATGGTGTCGACGGTCCATTAATCTCAATCTCTCTCTAACTCTCACTCTTTCTGTCTCTGTTTCTCTCTCTCTCTCTCTCTCTCTCCTCTCTCTCTCTCTCTCCTCTCTCTCTCTCTCTCTCTCTCTCTCTCTCTCTCTCTCTCTCTCTCTCTCTCTCTCCCTCTCTCTCTCCCACACACTTGCATGCAAAGTGACTTCCAGTGAATTGTTTAAGAGAGGTCACTAAGGAGACTGCAGTGAGGGTTTGGGGTTCGAACTCAGAACCTTCCAGCCGGGAGTCCGACCCTGTGTCATTTGCTTCAATGTAATAACTATAGAGTGAAGTTCCTGTGTGGCCCCTGTGTTTAAAGGAGCAGTAGTTCTGTGGTGTGGTGTCAACCCATGGTCACGGGAAAAACTCTTCAGGGCTGGGCTAAGGCCGTCCAGTGTGTGGTCAGATCCCGGCTGACCATGCTAGCATCACATTCCTCTGCGCTCCAGTGCCAGAAAGCTGCCTTCTCTCTCTAATCTAACGGCGCGCGGGACCTTTCAGTCTGTAATTGCGATAGATTTGCTGTTATTGCAGATCAACTTGACTCGACCTGATTCGACTGGATTTGTCGGGGCAGGCCAGACCGGAGCGTCGTTGGGCGTGGCGGTTGGGCTCAAAAATCACACGCACAGCTCAATCACATGAAAAACATAGCCCCGGGAATGTTTCAGTGGGTTAGCTTCGGCTTGCAGTCTCATGCCCAATAAGGTTTATGGTTAGGTAATGGATATAGGCAGATCAATATTTGATTTGGTTTAAAGAGTTCTGCTTGTCATGCTCCCATTATGGCACACGTTACACACATTACACCCCTCACCATCTCCCTGGATGAGGGGATCCCTCTTTCTGCGTTCCATCTCAAGGTCTCTTCCTTGATAACTAAGGGAGTTTTTCCCCTACTCTTTGGGTGAGGGGATTTTTATCAAATGTGAAGCCATTTGACTGTATTCTGACTTGACATGACAAGATTCTCAATAAATTCAATATATCAAGGATGTGTGATGTTAATTATTTTTGGGCAAATATTTTTCGCGCCTGAACTTACAGCTTCTGCTAGCTTGGAATTACTTCCCCCAACCGACATCCTCTGTGGTGATTATCTCCATGGAGTTGTCTAATGTGCTCTTATCTGGCCCAGTCCTTTTAATTCCACGGCAGACCGCAGGTCTCGGTGTGGCATTATGGATGGCGGAATCGGATCTCTGGTTCCTGTTTAGTAATGGATGAGAGGAGGTGGGTGGGTGTGCTGGCTATTTTTAAATATGACCTCTTTCTTTTCCCCCATCGTGCTCCCTTAGGGTGGCTATTAATTATGAATACACTGTCCTTGTTAGGCTATTGTGTTAGCCTATAGTGTTAGGCTTATTGTGTTAGCTTTTAGTGCTAGGCTATAATGTTAGGCTATTGGTAGCCTATAGTACCAGCCTAAAGTGTTTATCTATAGTGTAAGCCTAAGTGCAAGGCTGTTAGGGTTATTATATTAGCCGAAAGTGCTAGGCCAGGGCTATTCAACCTCCTTAACAAGTGGGCCAAAAAGAAAAACCACTGGGGGTTCATGGGCCACACATACAGTAAAACTATGTCAATGAATCGCTACAAATAAATCTTACTTAAAGTAGTGTTAACTTAATAGATATAGTACTACTACACGGAATAAACTTGTCAGACGCATTCCTTTCTTCCTCACTTTTAATCGTATCATTATAACATTTTTTGTTAATAAATATTTGTCGGTCCATTCGCTTTTGAATTGCCGATTTTCACAATCAATCATACATTTTTTTGGCTTGGAGAGAGACATCTTGAAGCGTGTTGTTAGCATGCAACGTGAAATGCAACGTGAGCTTGACTGAGCCAATAGCAGGTGCAGACAGAGCCTTATAGGCATGTGTATGACAGATTTAATTCAATCGTTTTATTTATCATATTACACTGTAATATGATAAATATTCGGCCCACGGGCCGCTAGTTGAATAGGCCAGTGCTAGGCTATAGTGTTAGGCCAAAGTTTTAGCAGAGCGATTAAAGAGAGCTATTCCACTCCCGTTGACTGTAGTGGGAGAGGAAAAAGACTGCAGTACCACACTTGAGCACCGAGGGCAGAGTGCTAGACATTTGTGATGCACAGGGGTGAATCGAGCTAAACGTTATTGAATGTGAACTGAGGCTGCACAACATGTTGCAGTGTAGCAGCTGACAGCAGTGGTAATCCTCCCGAATCTCTTATTCAAATAGGCGTTGTTTGAATATAGCAGGCAAATATTTGGCATCTAAGATCGAATTTTTGTGAACGTAGTTTGTACACGAAGAGTAGTTGGCGGCTACCGTTGCATGGGCAGCAGTGCTTTCATGAATATGCATGAGGGAATGACCAAAATCGGGTAGAAATGTTGGGTCTTCTCATCCACCATCAGAATGCCATTATCAACTAGCCGTGTTTGTATAAACATATTTGATTGCACATTTTGAAGTGGTGGATCAGAAAACACTGATGGAAAATGGCACCCTTTGAAAATACCGTAAAATGAATGCGAAGAATCATAGAAGAAATGCAATATTTCTCAGATGGCCAAGTCAACTAATTTTCCTCTCCTGTTTATTACAGGCATGCGTAACGTAGCCTATACCACCAACGTAGCCTATACTACACTTTTCGTAGCCTAGTTTATTCGTTTCGAACCAGTTGATAGAATGAGCCTAATTCACATCTCCTATCTTTTTTTTTCTTTGCAACTTCTCAGAACCAGCCTATGTTGTTCAAATTTGTCCTTCTTCATGGGCGGCCATTTTTGTGTTCTTCCCACTATAAGTCTGTGTCCTCCTGCTGACAGCTTCTAGCCACCAGACATTTTCTATCCCTGTGGTTACCTCTATTTAGGCTAGGTCATTTTTCATTGGCGTAACCGACGCCCTGCTGTCCAGGAAATACTTCCCACTCTCCCACTTGTTATTACTTTTTCTTCGGACAAAAAGCATTGTGGAATTTAGCAGCTACAACCTATGTGTGTGCTTGTGTGTGTGTGTGTGTGTGTGTGTGTGTGGTGTGAGAGAGAGATATTTTCTTTTCATGCAACGTGGGGAAATTTCATTGATTGACATGCATACACTTACAGGCACAGACACATTCAAACATTCTCTCTCTCTCACCAACTCTTTCCTCTCTTTCACACACACACACACACACACACACACACACACACACACACACACACACACACACACACACAGGTACGTACACACTTACACACATATACACACTTATACAGTAAATACTATATGGATTATAGTAACAAATAAGCAAAGAATATAGGATAACGAATGCCTGTTACCACCAAAGCAAAATCACTTGGATGATTCGGATTTCCATGGAACTGGTCATGTTGCAAATGATCTGACAGGGAAGCAAATGAAACCAATGCACTGGAAACCATGTGAGACTGGAATTAAACACTCTTTTTTCTGCCATGACAGAAACACTACACTACACTACACTACACTACAATACACCACACACACACACATACACACACACACACACACACACACACACACACACACACACACACACACACACACACACATACACAGTGCTGATGGTGCAATGTACACTGTGTTATTTTTTTTGATGGGTTTATTTCAGGTGATTATGAAATTCAGCTGTTTCTAAGAACAGCATTATGATAGCCTTTTCTGTTTCAAATTCAAAAAAAGGGCATTTCAGGTACAATTACAGAGAAACTGATAGAAGATTAATAATATATTCATATTTTGCTGTATTTGGTATATGTCATTTATATTCTATAGGACCCACATAAATATATTCCATCGATTTTCTTAGTTTGTCCAATATGTTGTACATCACACACACATATTTACAAAGTAAAACGTGAATCCTTCTTAGATAAACCTACAAATTGACCTCAAGGCAGTTGTACCACTGACTATAATACAACATAATGATAACACTTGATACGATCACGCAACAGTGGCCAACTCAGGCTTTTGTGTCTCTACACGGGTTCAATGTGCCACTACACCATGATCCGGCGATCTGGCCTGCCCTTTTGAATCATTAATGAGTCCAGTGTCACCTTACGTCTTTAAGGAACATGTAACTCAACCCCACTACTCAACCCTTGCTGTTCATTCAAGGTACATTACTCTGACATAACACAACGCTAGTACACTATGTTACATTGACATAAGAGTGTACAACTCTAGTATTTTACATATTGACGTAAGACTACACAACGCTACACTGCGTTACATTGACATAAGACTACACAACACTACACTATGTGACATAAGACTACACAACACTACACTATGTTAATCAGACATAGAACTACACAAAACGACACTATGTTACCCTGACACAAGACTACACAACATTACACTATGGCACATTTACATAAGACTACACTATGTTACATTGACATAAGACCACACAATGCTACATTAACATTATTAACATTACTACACTGCATTAATATTACACCATGTTAACATTACATCTCCTTACAATGTACTAACATTACACCACATTGCATTGCATTGACATAACAGTACACTATATTACAATACCCTAAACAACACTACAGTAACAACACTGCATCAAAATTAATTTACAAATAAAGTCGTAGCAAAACATGACCTGGACATTTCAAGGATTTTCTTGGAAAGAATGAAGTAAAAAGAAAATCATAGGTCTTTGTTGTTGCAGTGTCAAATGTAACCTATAGGGGGCAGCACTAACACATCTGCCCCCCCATAGCGATGCTGTGTGGTAGATGTAATCGGAGTCAAGTGAAAACAAAGACAGACAGGTACACGTCATGTTTCACAGGTTATTAAACGTTCTTGTGAAGGATAGAGCTGTGCATGTGCGTGTGTGTGTGTGTGTTGTGTGCTTTCACAAAAGAATAATTCTTTATCTCTATTAACATGTCCTTCTTGGTTTGGAATGTCAATTTTGACACTTCTTTTTACCTTGATTAAGTTTAAGACTTTTTTTTCTGTCTCTCTCTCTCTCTCTCTCTCTCTCTCTCTCTCTCTCTGTCTCTCTCCCGCTTTCTCTCGTTCGCTCAATCTGTCAGTCTCTCTCTCTCCCTTTAGAATCCCAACTGTCCTATTTCTCGGTTGTCATGGTTTCCAGAAGAGAAAAGATGGCTTAGTGTCGAGGCCACATGAGTTAACGCAAAGTCTAAATGCTTCCCAACTTCAATCCAATTCAGCCTTCAACTTCAGCTTCCAAATTAGGAATTTCTTTGAACATGTTGTTCAAATTGGGAATGTGTTTTTATTTATGGTGGGACTGCATTTATATTTAGTCGTATTAGAGTGACTATGTGTCGGATTTTATGTCACATTCAATTGCCAATATATGAAAAGGTTGTAGTTCCACTTATGAATTAAACCTTCATCTTCCCCCTCCTTCACTTACAGCCAAAGAGATTCTTACTCAGGTTACCTTTAATTCCAATTTAATAAACCTCATATTTGTCCTCCCCTTTCTACTCCTTTTGATTCTTGGCCTTGTTCCTGTTTGGCAGGAAGTTGTCACCTCAGCCAACCATGAAGGAGGAGCCAGGGGGGATGGTGACACAGCACTTTGAATAGTGATGCAGCACTTTAAATAGTGACACAGCATCCTGAATAGTGACATAGCATATTTTCCATATGCATATGCATATACGTGTTGTGTGTCTGTGTATGTGTGTGTGTGCGTGTGTGTGTGTGTGTGTGTGTGTGTGTGTGTGTGTTTGTTTGTGTCTGGAAGCTTATATAATATAATAATCCATAATAATAGCTGTCTAAATGCAACTAGGTTAGCATTTATGTGTATGTGCTGCTGTAGCCTCCTGTGTGTGTGTGTGTGTGTATGTGTGTGTGTGTGTGTGTGTGTGTGTGTGTGTGTGTGTGTGTGTGCGCGCTGCAGAGGTCAACGTTGTGAGTCTGCAGTTGGACTCGTTGTGAGTCTTTCATTAGGTGAGTGCGTCGTCTGGGGAACGGGGTGTGATGCAGTCGCTGGCTTTATGGGGTCGTTGCCCAGAATCAAGCCGCATTTTATTTGTCGCGTTTAAAGCTCCTGGCTGCTTCGAATAAGGAAAAGTAGCTTTTTCAGAGAACAGAGAAAGGTGAAACAATGAAAAAACTATAAACGCAATAAGTGGACACTTATTGAGTTGTATTTATAGTTTTATTGATTTTCTATTGTTTAGATAAATCTTACCTTTGAGAGATTGTTGGAGACCTCCATTTCAAGTTTTAATAACTTAAAAATGGCAACGTTTTTCAAAATCTAGATGGTTCAATATCGCTATCAAAGCATTTATTCATGCTCCACAGGACTTTGTTTATGGAAATTTTCTTTAGTTATTTATGCATATATATATTTTTTTGTCTTGTTCCCTCAGGGCAATAATGATACACTGCTGTAATATTTACATAAATAGTTGAGAAAACTTTTTAAATATTAAGTATTTCTATCTGGAATCTTAATCAGTTTTCAATTATGGTTGTCATGGTGTCAGACCTCCATCTAAAGATCTCTATTTGAGACGCCAGGTTTTTCCTGGTTTTCCTGCGATGCATGCTTTGTTGGATCACGTCACGGCAATAAAAAGTAGGGGTGGGAATCTCTTGGCACCTCACGATTCAATTCGATTCAGATTCAGAGGTCAACGATTCGATTCTAGAACAATTATCGATGCATCTCGATGAAACAATTTTTAAAATGTAAATTTCCATACAGGATTTTCCAAAATATATATACACACATTTGAGTTTGCTATTCAGAGTTTGCTAATCACTTCCTACTTGTGTGATTAACATTTAAGCCAATCAACAGATGAATTACCTTATCTAATATTTATATTAGATAAAGTAGATAAAATATTAGATAAAGTCAGTTCTCTGCGCAGAGTACCCGCAGGCAGCAAGAAGTTTTCTGTAGCGCTCTGCAGCAGGCGAACAAATTTAATTTTAAAAAATATATTAAATTTGTTTCAGATTATAAATTTTTCTGCATCGAGACAGAATCGTTCTAGAGAGAATCACGATGCATCGAAGAATCGATTATTTTTCCCACCCCTAATTAAAAGGGGGTTAATGTAGACTTGGCATCGTCAGTAGTGTTAGTGATTAGTGTTAGTGGCCTTTGACTTCATCGACCTGTACGACTTGAGGCGGGGAGAAATAAAACAGAGACACAGGCAGACGTACGGACACAGACGGATGGAAGGAAAGACCTGAAAGAGATAACCTTTGACCGATGCATAGCAAAAACAGGAAGACACACAGAAACAGTCGGTCGTCATCAATGTCCATACATTTGGGTGTGCGTTCATACATTGGCTGTGGGTTGGCTGTCAGACCAGTTAGAGTCCGGGCATTGAGGCAATGAGCTAAGCAGGAGAAATATGGGCGAGAAAGAGAGAGAGAGAGAGAGGTTGAGTGACTGGGAGACAAAGCGGCTGTGAGGGAAAACCTGATGCAGAGACAAAGGTCAATGAAAGAGAGAGAGACGGGGGCGCGCAAGGTTGACTGAGAGGGCGAGAGAGGTTGAGTGACATGATTGGATAAGCGTGATAGAGTGAAGAGGAAGACGGATCCCATTAAGGAAGAGAAAGAGAAGAGCTGTTAAGGGATGAGAGACGGACAGAGAGTGCATGTGGGTCTGTGGGAGAGCGATAAGGGGAGAGAGAGAGGGAGAAAGATGGAAAGAGAGAGAGAGGGGGAGAAAGATGGAAAGAGAGAGAGAGAGAGAGGGAGAAAGATGGAAAGAGAGAGAGAGGGAGGGCGAGAGTAATGCTGTTAGAGACAGGAAGAGAAGGGGAGATGGGGAGAGAGACAAAGGGAGAGAGAGAGAGCGGGAGGGTGATTAGATGTGTGTGAGTGTCTTTGCGTCCTCATCCTCCCTGGACGGAGTGGGAAAGGAGAGAGAGAGAGGGAGAGAGAGAGAGAGAGGGGGAGAGAGAGAGAAGGGGAGAGAGAAGGGAGAGAGGCAGAGACGACGCCCTGTTCTGACTCAACGAGCAGCTTCCTCTCTGCACACTCATCGCTCATCACTTTCGCCCCTGCTGAGGACTGCTCACACATACACTCACTCACACACACTCGCACGCACACACACACACACACACACACACACACACACACACACACACACACACACACACACACACACTCACACACACACAAAAACACATGCCAGTCGTCCAGCGGTGTGCGGCTTCCACGGTCGCGGTCAGATGAATCCTCCCGCTCTGGATTTTCGGCGTTCCGTCCAGATAATCCATTTTTCCTTTTCATCCTGGACGACCACCAATTCAACTCAAGCACAACAGCCCAGAGCCTAAAGCAGGATCCAGAGACTGAAGCGGATCAGCTATCCAGCGTGCTCAGCAGCCGTTCACTCACCCGGCTCCACTCTGAACGAAATCCGAATGACCTGAGAGCAGCTGTCTATATTTTTGCCGCCCCCCCCCCCCCCCCCTCCCCACACGCCTGAGAGTAGACGGATGCCGTCGCTCCCCGGTTCGGAGAGACAGAAACAGTAAAGGGCTGAGGAGGTGGAGGAAAAACAGTTGAAGCTTCGTCCAGAGTTCATCCCCCAGTGCTGTGACTTGTTTTGTTTCGGTGAAAGGTTTTTCTGCACGTGAAGGCAAAACCCGGATCACGCGTGCTCACACGCTGACCTGAGGTTAAACGGGCTCGGTTTTTACTTTGGCGTTGTCATTTTTTTTTTTTTGTGTGTGTGTGTGTGTGTGTGTGTTTTTGGTCGTAATCAATAACGGCTCGTCGTTGCCGTGGTGAGGATGGGGTGCGCGACCAGCGTGCTGCTGTTCCAGAGGCTGCGAGCCATCCTGGGGGGGAACTGCCTGTGCGTCCACAAGGGGGCGTCGCACGGGGGCCCGGGGGCGGCGGAGGGGTCGGATGACGAGGAGGGGGACCAGGCGATCAGCCCCCGAGGGTCCTTACTGTGGACGGGCAACGCGGCTCTGGTAAATTAGCCGGGAAACGCACACATACATCACGCTAACTCTCGCGCACTCTCTGTCTCAATAACGCTGTGTTCTTGCTTAGCTCTCGCTAACACTTGATAACTCTGTGTCGCTAACTCTTTGCCAACTTTCTGTCTCGTTGATGCTTTGCTTGCTTTCTGTTGCTGACTCTTTGCTAATTTTCTGTCTCGCTAACTCTTTGGCAACTTTCTGTCTCGCCAATGCTTTGCTAACTTTCTGTTGCTATCTTTCTGTTGCTAACTCTTTGCTAACTTTCTGTCTCGCTAACTCTTTGCTAACTTTCTGTTGCTAACTCTTTGCTAATTTTCTGTCTCGCTAACTTTTGAAAACAAACTTTCTTGCTTCATCTGTCTTGCTATGGCTTGCTAACTTTTGCTAACTGTTACTAACTGGTTGGCTTATAGCCTGCTTGTGGCTCCTCTATTCTTAAAAAAAATTCTTCCTGACATAATTCTTACAAATCTAGAAAAATATCAGATCACGATAAAATAATGGTGCCTATATGTTCATACAAAAAAAACATACTGAGGCTTATCAAACTGTTATAGTTTCCTTTATGTTTTGGTGTGAGGGTAGGTTTTTCAATGTTTAACAAGATATCCAGCTATTAGGGCGGGGATTAAATAGGAGGGACGTGATTGGATCATTCAGGGTTTGATTTGTGTTGATGGGAGTCGGCAGTGATATTATTGAGTCAGAATGTCTGTCAATCAAACCCCTTTGAAAGGAACTGTACTGGGTTTTCTGGCATTGTCTGGTTTTCTGGCATACAAACTGTTTATTCCCTGTTAGGAAAATCGAGGGCCCGCCTAGTAGAGACAAAAGTGCTATAAAGTAGAATAATCGACATAATCTAATCAAATAAAACTATAGTTTGTGCTGAATTAAAGCATCCATTGAACTGATACCCATCAGCTAAGATAATAATACAGTCTCTTTCTGGATGCACCAAGGCCAAATATTCATGAAATTCAAATGTGTTTGGTTATTCAAAGAGATTACTCTACTCTTGCTAGCGTTAGCTTATTTAGCCTAGTCCAGGATTTTCCTCCATACTGTTCTACTGACTGCCTCCAGTGACTTTAATGAGGAGGATTCCGTGCCGCGTGCCTGGAGAAGGGAACCGAGTGGATTAAAGGAATACTATAGCGATTCTCAAGGCTGTGGCAGATGAATCAGGCGTTTTACTGGCGGTATCTGAAGGATTTGGCTAACAATCCGGGCTAACGTGGTACCCCCTAGAGGGGGGGTGGGTCTTTGGGAGGGACAGAGTGAATCGGGAGTCTTTTCAGGGTCTTGATCTTCTGCCTGCAAAGGATCAAACACTTCTCCATGCTGGCTGGAGCGAGAGAACGCCCCTCCTGCTGTCTGTATGCTCTCTCCCCCCTCCCCCCCCCTCTCTCTCTCTCTCTCTCTCTCTCTCTCTCTCTCTCTCTCAATCTCTCTCTCAATCTCTCTCTAACTCTCTCTCTATCTGTCGGCTCCCTCTCTCTCTCACACTCTTGCGGGTTTCTCTCTTATCTGTTTTCTCACTTTCGCTCCATCTCTCTTGCCCTCTCTATCTGTGCTCTCTCATTCTCACTCTCACTTTCTTTCTAAGCCTCTCTCTGTCGGCCTCTTGTTGGTTTCAAAATGTAATTAAAAATGTGTATAATGCTAGAGGCAAATGAGTTTCTCTTTATGTAGAGTGTGTTTTGTCTCAGATGCTCTTATCATTCATTCATTATTTGGATTATTATACAAATTGAATCAGTCCTACCCATAACAAATAATACATTATAAATAATAAATATTCTGTTCATCCTGGGTGGATGTACTCCAGACACCCACTAGAGGGACTTGGTTCTCGGTCCTCAGGCACACACACACACACGTACGCACGCACACACGTGTGCGCGCGCCTCACCCACACACGTGTGCGCGCACCTCACCCTCGGTTACACAGTTGAGTGCTGCATGATGAGGCTACTTAGCTCAGGTTAGAGCCATTAGCAGCCTGGCCACTCTTAGCCTCTTAGCATTAAGTCAGAGAGATTCACCGGCTCCTCAATAACAAGGAGGTTCACAAGGAAGTGCTCAGCGTAGGTTGATTCAAGGACACTCCAGCAGAGTCAGTCTGACCCATTCACTTAGCCAAATTAGTGTGTGTGCACGCATGAGTCTGCATTGCTCAATGCTATGTGTGTGTGTGTGTGTTTGCATCTGTGCATGCATGTATATGCACCTCTTACGTGCATTCTCTAAGATAATAAGAATCTATAGATAATGTATGTGTGTACAATTTTCATGGTTGCCACGGTGAAACAAGGCCTAAACCAATCATCTTGCGGTGGACCCTTTAGTGTCCTCTTGTGGCCCCTCAGGGCACCGGCCCCACTCTTTTACAGGTCCCATATCATGCCACCAGGTGTGAGTGTGATTAGCCGTTACAAGCCATTTTGAAAATCGGCCTCTTCTGACATCACAAGTGTGTGCGTCCACCTAGATGTGTGACGGATAGACGAGCAACGTTTGCTACGGTCCACTGGGCGGGCCGGTGGACCGATCTAGCCAGCGCACATCTAGGTGGACACGCCCACATGTGATGCCAGAAGAGGCCGATTTTCATAACGGCTTGAAACGGCTAATCGGCTTGAAACGATAATAGGTCACCTTTATCGTTTGTCGTAAAAAAAAAGTACAAAAAAGTAGCTGTGTGCACATCCCACCTTTTTTTTGCCTGAAGAAGACCCAATAGGGTCGAAAACGTTGCTGTGAGTCTTTCATTCCATTAATACGGGAGCTTAAGCAGTGCTGCAGACGTTGCATTTTTGTTCACCTTTAAAACTCTGCCCGGCTCAACTGGTAGAGCAGGGGTAGAGCGGGGGCGTTCACCCCAGCCGCCCAGGGT
>NC_140294.1:2092009-2097009 GCF_964030765.1 Micromesistius poutassou
GGCTGGCTTGACAACCGGCTTTACACTGCCTCTGGGACGGCTGGGTCCTGTTTAGGCTGGGTTTAGGCTGGGTTTACACTGGCTCTGGGACGGCTGGGTCCTGTTTAGGCTGGGTTTAGGCTGGGTTTACACTGGCTCTGGGACGACTGGGTCCTGTTTAGGCTGGGTTTAGGCTGGGTTTAGGCTGGGTTTACACTGGCTCTGGGACGGCTGGGTCCTGTTTAGGCTGGGTTTATACTGGGTTTAGACTGGGTTTAGTCTGAGTTGATGTCCTGTTTTGGGTGGATTTATATTTGAGTTTATATTTGGGTTAAGGCTGGTTTGATCTTGGTTTAGACAGGATTTAAACTGTGTTGAGGTTGAGTTTAGACTGGGTATGGGCCAGGTGTATATCTCAAGTTTAGATTGTGTTAAGGCTTCATTGGGACTAGGTTTGGAGTTGTTCTGGACTGGGTTTGCACTAGCTTAAACCTGGGTTTCAGTTTCAGCTGGTTTAAGGCTGGTTCTGCGTTTAGATTTGGTTTGGGTTGGGTTTACATTAGGTGTGGGCCCTGTGCTTTCAATGTTGTTATGACTGAGTTCAGGCCTGGTTTGCTTTCGGTTTAGACTGGTTTTAGACTCGATTTGCACTGGTGTTTACACCGGGTTTGGGCTGTTATATGTATTTAGACCTACACTCGGTTTAGACTAGTTTTAGACTTGGTTTAGGCTGGGGTTTACACCAGGTTTTGGGGCTGTGTATATGTATTTAGACCTATACTCGGTTTAGACTGGATTTAGACTTGGTTTAGGCTGGGGTTTACACCGGGTTTGGGCTGTATGAATTTAGACTTACTCTCGGTTTCGACTTTGTTTAAACTCGGTTTTAGGGCTGGTTTTGGGCTGTGTATACGTATTTAGACCTACACTCGGTTTAGAGTGAGCTGACACTAGGTTTACGCTGGGTCTATGCTGGGTGAAGGCTGGGTTTAGACTGAGCTCCGGCTGGGTTTGGACCATGCAGGGCCGGGCCGGTAAAGCCCCTAAGAGGGAGATGGTCATTGAGTCCCCCCAGCAGTACAGGAGCCTGGCTGAGATAGAGGCCGAAGAAGAGGCTGGGACACAGCTCACAGTGGTGAGTCTATGGGCTCAGGGCTCTCTCTCTCTCTCCCTATCTCTTTCTCTCTCTCTTTCGCTCCCCCCCTCTCTCTCTCTCTCTCGCTCTCTCTCTCTCTCTCTCTCTCTCCCTCCCCCCCTCTCTCTCTCTCTCTCTCTCTCTCTCTCTCTCTCTCTCTCTCTCTTCCTATCTCTCCCTATCTCTCTATCTCTCTCTCTCTCTCTAACTCGAGGCTAGGGCTGACCTAGCTTTATTCATCAATGTATTTCTCTCTCTCTCTCTCTCTCTCTCTCTCTCTCTCTCCTTCTCTCTTTCTTTGTCTCTCCCTCTCACTCGCTGAACAACCTAAATATGTCTCCATCTATCACTCTAAACATCTCTCTCTCTCTCTCTCTCTCTCTCTCTCTCTCTCTGACTTTATTTATTTGTCTCTGTCACTCTCACTTTCTCTGTCTGTCTGTCTGTCTGTCTGTCTGTTCTCTCTCTCTCTCTCTCTCTCTCTCTCTCTCTCTCTCTCTCTCTCTCTCTCTCTATACTGTAATAAAGTGCGATCCTTCTGTTGTAAAGTTAAGCTGCAGGAATTTCACAACCAACTGTGCGTGCCCAGTGTGTTATTCTCTCTTTGAACTCTCTCCCACACACATGCACAACCACGCACACACGCGCACACACACACACACACACACACACACACACACACACACACACACACACACACACACACACACACACACACACACACACAGTCATTCACATACACATGCACACATACACACACACACACACACATTCATTCACACAAACGCACAACTTGGGAGTGGTCTGGTTTGTTGATGGGAGTCAATGGGATGTAATGGTTTTAAATGTGGCGTAGCGTGGGTCCGGTCTTTGAAGACTCTGGCCCTCTTCCTCTGGTCTTTGAAAAGGAGGCCTGGACGGAAATAGGGAAGTAATGTCCCCAGAGCCCACCTCTCTGGGGGGGGAAATGGTGGTCTTTTTTAGGAACTGGGACGCTCGTCCCTGATTGGTCGCCTTGAACTCTTTCCTGTGCTGGAATCCCGTGGGGTTGGTTTGTCTGTCACGTCTGCCACGTGCGTGTCCTGTGTGTGTGTGTGTGTGTGTGTGTGTGTGTGTGTGTGTGTGTGTGTGTGTGTGTGTGTGTGTGTGTGTGTGTGTGATGGACAGTGGGGAATGCTAATGTGTGATAATAACAATAACACCAAAGAAAAGGATGGACGTCGCTGATAATGCATCATTAAAGAAGATGAATAGATAGTTGATAGAAAGATAGATGGATTGATTGATCGATAGATAGATGGATACATCGATAAATGAGAGGGAGAGATAGAGAGAAAGAGCCAAAGATAGATGGATAGGAAGATAGATAGATAGATGAAGATGATTGATTGATCGACAGAGAGAGAGGGATAGATAGATAGAGACAGATTGATAGATAGATAGATACAGAGATACACAGGGAGACATAGACATTGGTAAGTAGATAGATCAACAACAACTATTTGACTTTAGGCTGACTATGAATGACTTGCTTCCTGCATGCTGGAAGGCAGTGTAATAATTGTGTAATAATTGTCTCTGGGCGACGTTCACGTTGTATAATTCACTTCTAGGTTCACAGCTGGTTGTCATTATGTTCTCCGCTGCACGGCTGAAATATCAACATCCATTTTCTGCTTATCTGATTAAACAGTTCATCCGATTGGCTCCCCAGAGCCTCATAAATACTGTCATGTCAACCGACATTGTTTTGATTGGCTGTCGGTCTTGATTTGCGCTCCTTGGAGGCGGACAAGGAGACCTATTGATGGGATCTGCATCAGCATCACCGTTATTGCGTCTCAGTCACAGTGATGAGTCGGTTTATATATATTTATACTAGCGATAGATGCTGTGGAGAAACAAGATTAAATGAGTGTAGTTTATGTACATGATGATAAGCCATACTTGTTATCAATCGGTTGTGGAGTCGGGACAATTCAGCACCATTCATTCATAAGAGTAAGGGGGCTTCTTGCTCAAGGATGCCTACAGATAGACTGTGGACATTGAGGTTCGAACTCAGAACCCCATGGCTGGGAGTCCTAACCACTAAAATAGCCTGTCCCCCGCCTCCAACGCTCATACACACACACACACACACACACACACACACACACACACACACACACACACACACACACACACACACACACACACACACACACACATAGATTAGCAAGTGTTTTCAGAATGATCCCAACATGTCTGTCTTACTCTCTCCCTGCACTTTAAACTTGTACCACCCAAACCCTTCCTCACTGGAAGAACAAAGTAATTTAGTTTTTGAATGAAAATGTGTCTCCTTTCGACCGGGTGGTGCGTTCTGCCCCCTATTACACTGGCACGAAGGAGTCGTCATTCTGGAACTGTTGTGGAAATTCTCAGAAACTGAGGGGAAATGTTTACCCCCCAATTGGCCGCGTAGACGATCCAGGAAGCCTGAAATGGACCAATGGTAGCTGTCCTTGCTTGGGCCCTGCGTGCAAGCTTGTGACCCAGTGACTGGTACAACGGGACAAACAGCCAGTGCCATTCATAACTCTCTCGCTGCCTCGCTCTCGCCCTCCATCTCCGTCTCCCATCCTCTGACTCCACACCTCTCATACTATCTCGCTCACGCACTCTCTCTCTCTCTCTCTCTCTCCCTCTCTCCCCCCACTCTCTCTCCTGTTGGCAACCTCTCTCATGCTATCTCTCTCACACTGTGTCTATCCCTCGTTCTCTGTCTGCCATTAGCCCTCTACCGCTCTCTCTCTCTCCCTGTAGATCTGCATATATATTATTTATCTCTCCATCCATCTCTCTTTCTCTATCGTTATCTCCTCATCTCTCTCTGGTTCCGTTTTAAACCTATCAACGTAGCTGTCAGTCAAAAAGCTATTTTAAAGGGCAATTGCTTTTGGTTCATTCTTGTGACTAAGAATGAGTCACAAGAATATATCAATAAAAACTGTCAATATCAGTACATATTACATACTTATTATTCAGAATCATTCTGCAATGCCACTTTTTAACTTTTAAGTTTTTCTGATCACCGCTTTGTTATTTGTTGTTGTTGTTGCATATAGATGACTCTTTCAGGGCACTGGATACCAAGTTATACTGCACATTGGCGATATAAGACAATTGGAAGCTTAAGTTGCAGCCTAAATGCTGGAATAGCTCGCAAACAGAAAGACGGAAAGTTCTGCTTTCTGCATCTATCACAGGAAGTCATTTTGAATCTCATTATTGCGCTTCCTGCCGCATACATTTCCACTGATCTCCGTCTGCTCTCTCTGTCTATCTCTCTCTCTCGCTCTCTGTCTCTGTACGTCTGCAGGTCAGACCTAAGATGGTGGATCCCCTGGACTACGAGAGCGTCCTGGTCCAGAAGAAGACCCAGATCATCAGCGATGTCCTGAGGGACATGCTGCAGTTCCCCACCAACGACTTCCAGGTGACGACCCATGACCCCGGAAGACCACCGCTGGGGAAAGGAGCTCAGGGGGAAAAGCCTTGGGGGTCTTGAGCTAGTGTAGCATACATTGGTTCAACAACCCGTTGAATTGGAAGGAAAACGCCAGAACCTCTATCCCAAATGGGGACGATTGTTTGGCTTGGTGGTTTTGTTCAATCCTGGGTTTTTCCGATTAAAAGCTGAATGATGGCAGCCGTTTGGGACGGCAGTTATGGAATCTTAGACGAGCTATCTTTCAATTGCCGTTTGTCTGTCTTACCCAGATTCAGACAAGTTGTTTAGTTCCAAATTCATCATTTTGTGTCCAGAAGGGGAGTTAGCTGGGTTAGCGTTCTCTTTCCTTCAGCTGCTTCCACTGACACTCCAAAGATTTCCAAAGGGTTC
>NC_140294.1:2102009-2104509 GCF_964030765.1 Micromesistius poutassou
TCTCTGGATCTCTCTCTCTCTGGATCTCTCTGTCTCTCTCCCTGCAGTGTATTAAAACCTATACCTCCGACTGGCACGTGGTCAGCTACAAGTATGAGGAATATTCCGGAAACTTCCGCCAGCTGCCGAAGTGAGTGTCTCAATTGTTTTGCCAAAACGGGTTGCAAACATTTATTTTGTGCTTTTTGTTTGTGTGAAGAAAATAAAATGATATTTTAGTAAAGCCTCCATTTTTTTCTATGAACATCGTAACTGTACCGACAGCAATATATTGTTATTTCTCTTTCTTCTGACAAATGTACTTATTGTAAGTTGCTTTGGATAAAAGCGTCTGCTAAATGCTTTAAATGCAAACATAAATTATTATACAGTATAGACAGAACCTTTTTTTTTTTTACACCTATAAGAACCTCGATTATTGAGTTCCATGAAAAAAACAAAAACATTTTTTTAATCTTAAATTATCTGCGGGCCGCATGTGGCCCGCGGGCCGCCAGTTGTCCATCCCTGATCTACACGCTTAAATTACTCTTTTAATTGAATTGCAATATGTCGCCGCATGATAGTCACGGGCACCTGTGCGCTACACATGCCTACTGTGGCCTCGCACACCAACCAGTCCAAAAGCAGTTCTAACGCACAAATCCAAACCGCGGCATTTATCGCAGACGAAGAAGAGCGCTGAGCAGGAGGAAGTGGAAGGGTGGGAGGTTCCCGAGATTCTGAGATTCCGAAAAACTTCCAAGGTTCCGTTTGCACAACGTCAACAATGGAGCATTTCCTGCGATTATCCGACAAAGAGAATCTGTAATCGTCGGGCTAGGGCTATTCTGGGGCCGCGGCTAATTGATGGCGTTAGCGGCTAACAGGAGGAAAATCCAGAGAATGTTCACCACGTCAACGAAACCACCGCTCCTGAGGGGTCAATGCAGGGTCAACGGGCGTCACATGTGCTACATGTCGCAAAACTGTGACGGTTGTGGCATCGTAACGAATTAGCATGACCCCGGCCTTGAACTTGATGTTTTATGTCCTTGTTAGCCCTAACCGCCACCCGGACACACACACACACACACACACACACACGCACACACACACACACGCACATACACACAGACATACACATACACATACACACACACACACTCACATTCACGGGCACACACACCCACACACACACACACATACATACACACATTCAAACACAAACACACACACACACACACCACATCGCCGACATCAGCTTCCTGGGGGGGTTCAAAGTTTAAACAGACCCATCTGGAACTGAGCGTTTTTTCTTCGGTAGACCAGCAGCTGAGATACTTAAAGCCGCACCCTCTGGCAGAGGTGGAACTTCCTGCACTCCACAAAGTAAAGGTCCTCGCTACTATTTTCAGTCAACCATCTGGAATTTTGACATGCGTAAAAGTGTTGAGGGAAATCTGTTGCCGTGTGTGTGTGTGTGTGTGTGTGTGTGTGTGTGTGTGTCTGTGTGTGTGTGTATGTGTGTGTGTGTAAGTGGGAGGGGGGGATGAGTGGAGAAATGCACACGGCGGGAGGACTTTTAATTTGTAAACCTTGAGTTTTCCACCTGGGGCTGCCAAGCTACTGAAAGCTCAAGACGGCTGACGTCTTTGGTTTGGCCTTCAGGAACAAAAGAGAACCACAAGGAGACAGAGAGTTATGATGGGATGGACCCAGTCTGTAAGAGGATACACAAGTTCACGTGGGAAATTCAACTTGGAATCGTGGACATTTATATATTTTTATAGGATTCATAAAAAACAAACTACCAAAAATGTTAAAACCTTAAGGAAAACGATGACAGACGTAAAACTGATCTTTAGTATGAATCAACGGACAGAGAGTTGGACTACATGGTAGGATGAGGTCACCGAATTAACGACATATCCACATGTCAGGTGACTTTATACTGACTTAACTGTACTTTTCTGTCCTCTGTCCTCAGTAATAGTCAGGCCACAAGGCATTAACTGACCGACTGGGGACTGAACAGAACTAAAGAGAGATATAAGAGATATGGTGATGTGGGTCTGAACTGGTCTTTCTCTCTCCCAGTAAGGTGCTGCGGCCAGAGAAGCTGGCGGCCCACCTGTTTGAGGTCGACGAAGATGTGGAGAAAGATGAGGTTGGTAAAACTGTAACACTTTACAATGAGGGTCATCATTGTGTTAATGAGTACCCTAGTAGTAAGTAAATGGTTCTTAATTAATCGTTCATTTACATTAGTTGATGCCGTAATACACGTTTACTAACAGGTAATTGACAGTTACCGAATGGTCTGGTAATAATTCACTAGACCTAATGGTTAATGTTTACTAATAGTATTCATGTTAGCAAAGGTAATGGTGTTCATGTTAACTAAGGTATTAATTTATACATTATTTAGTAGCCTAACCCACCTACCCCAACCCTACCCCTAACCCTTATTCAGCTTGTTGCTGCATTGAATAATGTTAAGAATTGTTTTATTAATGTA
>NC_140294.1:2114509-2115635 GCF_964030765.1 Micromesistius poutassou
AGCTAAAAATCCGACATTAACTAAAAACTGAAAGATCAAACAGTTGACGTGCTTCCTTGACAAAGCGAAAACCAATACGCTCAAAGCGCCGCGGGATAATATTTGAAGTACAGGTGAAACAAAAAAGTCAAGGCACTTAAAGTAATACTAATAGTAGTAGTAATTATATCTAATCGTTGTTGGCAACTGTGATGTCAGAGGAATAAACCGCTCTCTCGGTGACGTATGCATAACGCATCACACTTGGTCGTAGTAGTTTTCTTAGGGGAAGTGCATCATTAGGGAATGGAAAATAAAAACAAGACCTTTATGAGACCTTTCCAACGAAAAAGTTCATTGTCTTATCAAAAGGAATCATCAAATCTATATTTATCTATCTCCTATCCATCCATCTCTAGCTTATACGTCAGCAATCACCATAGGACCCCCATATGCAAATCAGACGTCCCCAAGTAGGCCCCTGGGTCACAGGTTGGGACACACTGGTAAACACAAGCATGCATGCGATGACTGACTCTCTGTGTGTGTGTCTCTCCATCACGCAGGTGGCCCAGAAGGTGTTGAAGAACGCCCGGTCGGCCTGCAGCAGACTGGGGCAATACCGCATGCCGTTCGCCTGGTCTGCAAGGTACGCAATATTAGTTTGATAGACAATCTCATGCTTTATTATCAAAACCATCTCCGAGTAAGGCGAGGGTTGACTTCGTAGGGATGGGGATTGGAATTTGTATTTGTTTTAGTATGACGATACAATTATTGACAAAATTGCATTTTTAAACACAAGATGCAGTTTTTATGTTGTGATTGATTCATGTTTGGTTATTTCTCTTTTCTCCTTGGCGACAGGCCTGTGTTCAAAGATGCTTCTGGTAAACTGGACAAAAGCGCTCGCTTCTCGGCGCTCTATCGCCAGGACAGCAGCAAATTGTCGGACGAGGACATGTTTAAACTGCTGGCCGACTTCAGAAAGTATGAGTATTAAAACGTTTTAGGGATTGTTAGTTCCTGTTTCTGTGGTTTGTGTTTCTGAGGGAACGTTGTTGTTATTCATAGTTTAAACCTTTTTGCCGACAGACCGGAGAAAATGGCCAAGCTGCCGGTGATCTTGGGGAACCTGGACGTAACC
>NC_140294.1:2120835-2123335 GCF_964030765.1 Micromesistius poutassou
TTGATCTGTGAGGAACTCCATTAGAGCCGCTGCTCCTCTGCTGAGGAAGGAGTCAGTGGAGGTGGTTCATCTGGTCAGGATGAACCGGGCGCCTCCCTTGGGAGGCGTTCCAGGCACGGCCAGTGGGGAGGAGGCCTCGTGGGAAGAGCCAGGACTAGGTGGAGAGATTATGGCCCTGTTCCAATTCTCCCCCTTCCCTCTAGATTTGAGCCCTAACCCTCTAGATTTTGCGCGTTCCCGCAAAGGGGTAGGGTGTCGCAATACTTAAGGGGAGCAAGGGGGGAGTGCTGTTTTTCCCTTAAAATCAACCCTTGAACGCTAGCCAGCCCCCCCCAATCCCCCCCATCCCCCTCCGTCCCCCCGTCCCCCGTCAGAGCTGGTCAATGTGGAAATAATAATACATTTCATTTGTATTGCACTTCCGTATATATCAACAACAGTAATATTATGGTCTTCAAAGTTTATTTTTATGATTCCCAAAGGGCTGAAAAAGATTAACTGCAGCAAAACATCGTATTCATTCTAAAGAACAAGACAACACAAAGTTATATTTTAAAATGTTATATTTCAAATGTAAAGCTGAATCACAGTTGTGCTTTGTGATTTCCAGAGCCAGCAGGCCAGACTGTCGACCCTCTACCTCCCACTGTTTGGCCTCCTGTTGGAGAACGTCCACCGGCTGGACGCCAAGGAATCCCCGGCGCTCAGCGGGAACAACAGCGTGAGTCTGACACCTGGCGGCCACACCAGGAACTGCAGCCTGAGCATTTTTCCTCGCCGTTATTTTTCTCACGGTCAGCCGCAGCTGGGGTGTGTGTGTCGATTACTTTGACACATTTGAACAGATGTGGGGTTAAAACCAGCCAGTTGGGGTCGGAAACGTCAAACTTCAAACTAAACATATTGGAAGACTTACAAAGACAAAAGGACTTGTGATCCATCATCCTGCGTCTGTAATTAAAGTGTTTTTTGTTTGCTTGGCGTTTCTAGAATACCAGAGACGACTCCCTGGCGACTCCTCTGAAGACAGGAAGCATCTGTATGGAGAGCGCGCTCCATAAGGACGTGTTCGGAGCCATCTCAGGGACAGGTACATCCCCTAAACTCACACACACACACACACACACACACACACACACACACACACATATCCAGCCCAGAGTTTTACATACACACAAGTCCATAATCCCCAACCTTGTTAAAAATGATGCATTGATAAATGCATATGCAAGTGACTAAATAGTGAATAATAGGGTAATATAGCAACATTATTAGAGCTAGGGTAGGCACTTTTATTTTAGATGTATTTTTTGTCATATTTGTTGAAAACTGAACATCCAGACAGCAATAAATAAATAAAAGGCTGTGACGAAAACAAGACAACAAATCAGTTAAACGGGGCAGATGCAGGCCTGTAATAAACCGACCAATCACGGTCTGAAGGGAGAAGTGGAGTTTTCTCTTTCTCCGGCTGGTTTCGCCAAACTTCCCTTGCGTTAAAACTTCATTTTATTGTATGTGGCCCCACCTCCTCCCCCTCCATCCCCTCCCCCCCTCCCCCTCTGCCCTCCCCAGCCTCCCCCCACCCCGCCACCCCCATGGGCTCGGTCCTGCAGCCCGGGTCCCGGGCGTCGCTGGTCTCCACAGACTCCTGCAACAGCCTGCAGGACAAGAGCAGGGAGCGGGCCAACTCCCTGGACAAGGTAACACACACACACACACACACACGAACGCACGCACGCACACACACAAACATGCACACACGCATGCACACACACACACAAACAAACACGGACGCATGCACACGCACACGCACGCACACAAACATGCACACAAACATGCACACACGTACGCACGCACGCACACACACACACACACACACGAACGCACACACACACAAACATGCACACACGCACGCACGTGCACACGCACACACACACACACACACTTCAGTTTCAATGGTAATGGGGACATAATCCCTGGTCCTTCCAAAGCATTCAATCCAAACACACGCCTGATTCAGTTACACTCTGTTATTTATATACACAGTATGAGTTATGTATACATACATTATGTCTACATGTATACATGCACACGCTCAAATGTAACCCTTTGTTCTGATCCTCGTCGCGTCCCATTGGTTGTGGGTCAGGGACGGCCTTCTCTGGCGTCTAAGGGACGTTTGTTCACACCAGAGGTCGAAAGGTCAAAGGCGGATCCAGGTTGACCCCCGGCTCCTCACGCGCACCAGAGAGCCTCTGACCTGTACATGGCCATCGCCGTTGGAAAAAACAAACAAAAAAATGGCGCCGATCCCTTCATCCAAACCCCCTCATGTCTGAACTACGCCCCTAACCCTAACCCTAACCCCGCCCCCTCCTACCATCCCCTCCCTCCCCCCCCCCCTCAGCAGAGGGAGCGCTTCTTCCGACGGTCGGCGTCGGTCAACGTGCCGCCCCTCCCCGCCGCCCTCCCGCTCCGCGGCGAGGGCCGGGGCCCC
>NC_140294.1:2128335-2179048 GCF_964030765.1 Micromesistius poutassou
ATCCCACCAGCGTGTCTCCTGCGTTCACCTTACTAACCCACCTGTGTGTGTTCCTTAAAGGTGCAGTGTGTAGGATTTAGTGGGATCTAGTGGTGAGGTTGAAGATTGCAACCAACTGAATAAAAAATTGATTTTATATCCTTATTTTCATGGGATTACATACAAATAAATCATACTTATGAATTATATTCCTTTTCTGCCATGTGCGTTCCACTAGATACTAGATTCTACACACTGCGCCTTTAAGTATGTGTATTGAGGTGCTAAAGTGTGTTTTGCATACTCTTAAGTTCCATCTGTACTATTAGTCCATACCTGTGTGTAGTAAAGTGTGTGCTTAAAGTGATGGACAACAGGTTTTAAACACTAAAATAACGTGTGTCTAACCGTCCACTAATAAACTAAGTCTGGGCAAGACATCATTTTCTGACGCTAAATGCACACCTTGACAACCCTTAATAACATTATTAGAAGAAAATCACACATTTCGTTGTCCATCACTTTAACTATTGACGTGTGAATTTCATACTCTCAGCCCCATTCACTGTGTTGACTCCAAGTGTTAGCTCTAAGTATGTACAGATTGCAAACCTATCTCTGTGATCTAAGTATGTGCTCTGTGTGTACTGGGTGTGTGGTGTACATTATCTGTGTGGCAGTGCAGCTTTTGTCCTGTTGGTTGTTTTCATTTCACCTCATGTCAGTAGAACGACATCATACAGCCAAGAATGATGACCCTCCTCATCTAATGACTTCATTATCATCACTACACTGTGTCATATAAACATGTCTGACATTGCTATTACTTAGAGTTACTTGTGCTCATGTTTTTAGAATGGAGTTTTAAGAAGGTTTCGAATGTTGTTACAGAATTCTGTTATAGAATGTTATTTTTTGAATGTTGATGTAAAATGTTTTCAAAAATGTATATTTTTGTAAATTTTACCAACTGTTTTCATGTTTTTAATGTACATGAGGGCCCATCATGATGCAGCTGATGACAGCCGTGCGGACCAATGACCCGGGTTCTCTGTTCTTCTGCTCGGCCAACAGGAGTCAGGAGGGGGCGGGCCTTGTGGCGGCGGACAGGAAGTCTCTGACGCTGCCCGTGTCTCGTAACAGGGCGGGGCTTCTGCACGCCCGCCTCCAGCAGCTGGGGACGGTGGAGAACGCACACACCTTCAACAACGGTGAGTGTGTACTCTCCGGTGTGTACTGTTGGTGAAACACTAAAGTAAATGTGTTACCAGACTAGTTGTGTTACCAGCAAAGATGGAATCTTTGAATCATATGATGCTATGTGTTAAGGCTCTAGTTTGTGTGTGTGTGTGTGTGTGTGTGTGTGTGTGTGTGTGTGTGTGTGTGGTTGTGCGTATGTGTGTGTGTGTGTGTGTGTGTGTGTGTGTGTGTGTGTGTGGTTGTGCGTATGTGTGTGCGTGTGTGTGTGTGTGTGCGTGTGTGTGTGGTTGTGTGTGTGCATGTGTGCGTGCGTGCGTGTGCGTGTGTGTGCGTGTGTGTGTGCGCGTGTGTGCGTGTGTGCGTGTGTGTGTGGTTGTGTGTGTGCATGTGTGTGCGCGTGTGTGTGTGCGCGTGTGCGTGTGTGGTTGTGTGTGTGTGTGTGTGTGTGTGTGTGCGTGTGTGCGTGTGCGTGTGTGTGTATAGTGTACTCCCACTCTGAGCCGGAGGTGAGCAACCAGTGTCTGCTGGAGGCCAACGTGTCGACGGAGGTGTGCCTGACGGTCCTCGACACCCTCTGCGTCTTCATCAACGGGTTCAAGGTGCCGTCCGGTCGCATGCCCGCTGTCACTACAGAGGCTGTGTTCGAAATCGCTCCCTGTTCCCTCACTCCCTATTCCCTCACTCACTATTCCCTATATAGTGTTTGTGACATAGTGAAGTATATAGGGGTCGAACAAACGAGAATTCGGACACTACGCCGAACATTTCTGAACGTCATTTGCGTCAGTAAATGCGCCCGCATTGCATTGTGGTACACGG
This sequence comes from Micromesistius poutassou, assembly GCF_964030765.1. Lineage (NCBI taxonomy): Eukaryota > Metazoa > Chordata > Actinopteri > Gadiformes > Gadidae > Micromesistius > Micromesistius poutassou. The sequence continues at coordinate 2,130,334 of NC_140294.1, forward strand.
GAGTAACGTGTAGGGAACATCGTGTGTTCACTCAACTTTTGGGCATTTTATTGTCCGCTATATAGTGAATGAAGACTACCCTATTGTTATAGAGCGATTTTGTTATTTAGTAAGTAATTATAGTCGCTTTTAATAAAAGCGTCTGCAAAATGTTTTAAAAATAAAACGCTAAAATTATGAGGTTTTTTTTTTTTTGGGAGATTTTGGTCGTTTCTCATTGTTCATTGTAGTTCTTACTGCGTATTAACTGACTATTCACCAACTCACTATAAAATCGCTTGCATCTGCCCATCACTTTTCACCAGTGTGACCAAGACGCGGCCAGGAATGGACCGCCCTCTAGTGGCCGACGTGAGGCATAGCGCTCTGATGTCATTACTCATCATGGGGTGTTGCTGGGTGGGTGCTTTCAGAGTCAGCTGAGCTCGGACCTGGGCCACAACCCGCTGATGAAGAAGGTGTTCCAGGTGCACCTGTGCTTCCTGCAGATCCCCCAATCAGAGACGGCCCTCAAGCAGGTGTTCACCGCCCTGAGGACCTTCATCTACAAGGTGAGACTCTTACTGCTGTATTTGCGCACACATTGAAGGTGACTGCACTACAGGGACAGTGACTCGGTGAGGTAAGCGCACGAAAGGCATAAAGCAACACGGCATGAGCAAAATATTAACACCATTAAGAACCAATGAGAATGACCATAAGAAAAATAAAAGGAATTTAGGAACAACATTTACACCCTAAGTTATTGAGAACTATAAATGACGTACACTGTCTAAGAGACGAGTGATTGGGTTAGTGGCTGGGCCAACGGGTATGTACACTATAATTAGAATAAATATAAATGAATATAGATTACAGTTGTGTGTGTGTGTGTGTATATATACATTTGTATCGCACATGTTTATTCTACACAAGTTAGAAGTTGTTGCTGATGACTTTGTGTTCTGTGTGTGTGTGTGTGTTCTGTGTGTGTGTGTGTGTGCGTGCATGTGCATGCGTGTGTGTGTGTGTGTGTGTGTGTCAGTTCCCGTGCACGTTCTTCGACGGCCGTGCGGACATGTGCGCGGCGCTGTGCTACGAGACGCTCAAGTGCTGCAACTCCAAGCTGGGCTCCAGCCGCAGCGACGGGGCCCAGCTGCTCTACTTCCTCATGAAGAGCAACTTCGACTACACGGGCCGGCGCTCCTTCGTACGCACACACCTCCAGGTAGGTACACACACACACACCTCCAGGTACGCACACGCACACACACCTCCAGGTACGCACACGCACACACACACACACACCTCCAGGTAGGCACACACACACACACACACACCTCTAGGTATGTACACACACACACACACACACACCTCCAGGTAGGTACACGCACACACACACACACACACCTCCAGGTAGGTACACGCACGCACACACACACACACACACCTCCAGGTAGGTACACACACACACACACACACACCTCCAGGTATGTACACGCACACACACACACCTCTAGGTATGTACACGCACACACACCTCTAGGTATGTACACGCACACACACACACACCTCTAGGTATGTACACGCACACACACACACACACACACCTCTAGGTACGCACACACACACACACACACACACACACACACACACACACACACACACACACAGGTATGCACACGCACACACACCTCCAGGTATGCACACACACACACACACAGGCACACACACCTCCAGGTACACACACACACACACACAGGTACACACACCTCCAGGTACGCACACGCACACACACCAAGCAGGTACACGCACACACACACACACACACACCACGCAGGTACATGCACACACACACACACCTGCAGGTACACACACCTCCACACAGATAAACACACGCACCATGCAGGTACACGCACACACACCACGCAGGTACACACACACACACACACACACCATGCACGCACATACACCACGCAGGTACACGCGTGGGCCTCCAGGTAAGCCCACGCACACCTATGAAGGTCTACGCACAGACTCAGGTCTCAGTAAAGTCTAAGTAAAATACAGATTGTTTTTTTTACGTAGCTTTTCCTCAAAATCCCCTCAAAATAATTTTGTCAGTTTTATCTTGCTTTATTTGACTGTGTTGATGTGTGTGTGTGTTTGTGTGTGTGTGTGTGTGTGTGTGTGTGTGTGTGTGTGTGTGTGTGTGTGTGTGTGTGTGTGTGTGTGTGTGCTTCCCAAGGTGGTGATTGCCGTCAGTCAGCTGATCGCTGATGTCATCGGCATCGGCGGGACCCGATTCCAGCATTCGCTCTCCATCATCAACAACTGCGCCAACGGAGACAAGAACATCAAGGTGACCATGGCAACGCGCTCCACCTCACTGCCAACCTCCACCTCCACCTCCACCTCCACCTCAATCTCCACCTCCACCTCCAAGTCCACCTTCCTCTCCACCTCCACCTCCACCACCACCTCCACCTCCCTCTCCCTCTCCACCTCCACCTCCCTCTCCACTAGACCAGAGCAGTGCAGTAGTACTTAGTCCCTTTTTCCCATAATGTCCCGTTGAACCAGGGATTTGAACCTGTTTCGGGCTACGACCCCATCTGTACGGCCGAACGTTCAAACAATCCCAACCGCTTCGATTTCTTTGCGTCCACTTCCACACGCGTCATTTTCAATTGAAATCTAATTGAAATCTGCCATTGTCAATCATGTCGCAGCGGTTCTGAGGCAGGGGTCCTAAGGTTTACGGTCCTGTGACCCCGCGTTGTGACGCCAACGTCGTCACTACGCCAAAACACACCGACGCACATGACACATGTCATCCCTGACCACACCGACACACCATGACACATGTCATCCCTGACCACACCAACACACCATGACACGTTACTCTCTGACCTGTCCCCGTCCCCTTCCCCCCCCCAGCACACGGCGTTCCCGTCGGACGTCAAGGACCTGATGAAGCGCATCCGCACGGTGCTGATGGCCACGGAGCAGATGAAGGAGCACGAGGACGACCCCGAGATGCTGGTGGACCTGCAGTACAGCCTGGCCAAGTCCTACACCAGCACCCCCGAGCTGCGCAAGACCTGGCTGGACAGCATGGCCCGCATCCACCACAAGAACGGGGAGCTGTCCGAGGTGGGCCCCCCCCCCCCCCCCCACGTCGTGCTACGCTAGGCTATGCTAGGCTATGCTATGCTATGCTAGGCTAGGCTAGGCTATGCTAGCATAGGCTATGCTAGGCTATGCTAGGATATTCTAGGCTATGCTACTAGATTAGAATGGATTCAACTTTATTCGTTGTTATGCACTGTACAGGGACAAAAGCAGGTAAAATGCAGTTAGCATCTAAACAGATGGGCAGGGGAAGCCTTGAATTTCCCCTTGGGATCAATCAAAGTATCTATCTATCTATCTATCTATCTATCTATCTATCTCAATCTATCTATCTATATGTAGTGTTATTTACAGACAGGAAAGATAAGGTAAGATATGATGGAACTGTCTTAAGGAAATTCTTGTGCCATGCTGGCTAGGCTTTGCTAGGCTAGGTTATGTTTGGGCTACGCTGGGTTATATTATACTAGGCTAGGCTAAGGTATGCAAGGGTACATTATCCAATGCTAGGCAACGCTGTGCTGGCTTCTGCTAGGCTGGCCTAGTTTGAGTGATTGCTGTCCAGTGTGTTGAATTTCTCCTACAGTGTGTAGCTCTGTCTATGTTACAGTGTGTGTAACATTATGTTTGGCAATATGTGTAACACTGTGTGTGTGTGTGTGTGTGTGTGTGTGTGTGTGTGTGTGTGTGTGTGTGTGTGTGTGTGTGTGTGTGTGTGTGTGTGTGTGTGTGTGTGTTTCAGGCAGCCATGTGCTATATCCATGTTGCTGCCCTTGTGGCAGAGTACCTGTGGAGAAAAGGTGAGTGTGTGTGTGTGTGTGTGTGTGTGTGTGTGTGTGTGTGTGTGTGTGTGTGTGTGTGTGTGTGTGTCTGAAGATGGCGCTGTGTTCAATGTTTCCAGGTTCCCACTAAGCATTTCAACTTTGACCATTGTTCCGACTGTTATGTTTGGAGCCAGTCATGAAATCATCTTAATTATTGCTAAATAAACATTTAAAGTCTACTGGTTAAATGTTTTAATAAAGTTCCTCCACTACAAAATTGTACTATTTAAACAAATATATATTTTGAATATATTTTAATATTTTAAAGATACAATATATACAAAGATGATATATACAGTTTAATCAATGATGCTCATCATTATGAGCATTGAGAATCATCAAACCATATATGTAGCTATATGGTATCGATTTAATCGTTACAGGGCTTCATTAGAGGCCAGCCATCCATACTAGCTATTATGTTGAGTGGGAACCATTACGCCAGCACTTTAACACGTTTTATTGCAGTCATATTACCCAGCCACCCCCACCGCCACACACACACACACACACACACACACACACACACACACACACACACACACACACACACACACACACACACACACACACACAGGTCTTGTGTCCAAGGGTCATCTCTTGGTTTCAGTGCTGAAGATGCTCTGGTTTCCACCGATAAGCATGTGCCAGTCCTCGTGTGCACGTTTGAACCTTGAGGGAACATGCATGTTCATCATGTTATACAACCGCTAGACCTTAATGGTGAATCACAGAGTGGTTGAACTGCCACCCCCGCCCCCCTCCTAAACACAGAGTTTGTGGTGCGCTATCACGTGAGGAAACTCAATCAATCAAACGACCCACAGCAAAGTGTTTAATGAATATTGATTCATTGATTACTATGTCAGAGCAGAAGACTCAGTTTCCATGTCCATACAATATTTTCCCCCTTTTTTAATATAATAATATATAATAATAATAATAATAATAATAATAATAATAAACAATTTACGATTTCTAGTACTACTACTTCTACTGTAGTACTACTACTACTGCTACTTCTACTACGACTACTACTACTACTGTAGTACTACTACTGCTACTACTACTACTACTACTACTACTACTACTGTGGTACTACTGCTTCTGCTGTACTACTACTACTACTGCAACTACCACTACGGCTACTATTTCAACTGTAGTACTACTACTACAAATACTTCTACTACTGTAATACTACTACTACTAGTAGTACTATTGCTACTCCTCCTACTTCTACAACCATCACTACTACTACTACTTATAGTACATTCAACCCCCAGCATAAAGGGACTATTTGATCATAATCACCGTTATTTAGATTAAAATGTTTTCCATCCAAAACGCAACAAGTATCAATAAGGCCTCCCTCTCCAAAAGCCTACTATTGTTTTAACTCTGTCTGCATGGACCGTTCAGAGGTCAGAGGTCGTATGGCTGGCGGGTCATGTGACCGCTGCGTGTGTCCCGTGTGTGTGTGTGTGTGTGTGTGTGTTCTCTCTCCCCCCATGTGGCAGGAATGTTCCGGCAGGGCTGTTCGGCGTTCCGCGTCATCACGCCCAACATTGACGAGGAGGCGGCCATGATGGAGGACGTGGGGATGCAGGACGTGCACTTCAACGAGGTGGGGGGCCCCACTTCCTGTCCCGGGGCCTGTTTATCGGGCCCCGCTGCGGTTCGGTTCTAGCGTAGTGCTCTTTGTTTCCGTTCTATTCCAGGTTTTGGTTTTGGTTCTGTTCTGTGGGAAGTCTGTTCTAAGTTGATATCGTTCTATTTTTAATTTCTCTAGTTTTAATGTTGGGTTGTCCTGTGGTCCCCGGTTTATTTAAATCAAATTTATTTTGGGTTCCATTCTGTTCTATTATGTTCTATTCTGTTCAACGAATATCTACTGTTTTTGTTCCTGGTAGGTTTCGTATGGAACAGAAATCCTAGTCTCTAGTCTGTGTGTTTGAACAAACCCAGGCTTTCTAGTCTTTTCATCTCCTGATGAAAAACAACCAGTTCCACACTTCTACTCAGTTTTACGATGTGAACGCTGGCTTGTTGTTAGTGTCCCCGCTTAACGCCAGATAAGGCTTTGATTTGAATCTCGACATATTAATAGTGCTGTTTCTCACGCTAAATTATTAGATCCGCAAATAGTACCGCAATAAAAATCGTATCTCTTATCAGTCAGTCGCGTGGTGGTGTACTGTAGACTTTGGGGCAGGACTTGGCTCACACACAAACTCACGCACACACGCACGCACACACACACACAATGAATTTCCATGAAAATGGCAGAGCTCGAGAATAACAGAGCTCGCCTTGGGTCAAAGTTTTAATCTGGCATCAGAATCACCGGAGCTATGCACTGTAGGCCCTGACACACACACACACACACACACACACACACACACACACACACACACACACACACACACACAGGCATGCCCACAAAGGCATCTCGTTAAGAGTAATTGTCATTCTAAGCAGTCAGAGGCTACATCGACCGTTTTAAATCTCATAGAAAGAATGTTTTTTTGTTGTTGCTGTTTATTCTTTGAACGGTGGACAGTTCTAACGGCGGGCATTTACAACATTGTGAGTTCATTTAAAGACAATCACCGCAATTATGAAAGCGATCTCCTTTAATAACACCGTCCCCTTCCCCATCCTGACACACACATTAAGCCCATCATGAGCTTTAACGAGTGCCGTGCAGTCCGTCAGCCTCTCGGTCCTGAGAGTCTTTTTTACGACGCTTCTATCGGGATCAGGACCCTATAAAACACCCACACACTCCCCGTCCCCAGCTGCTGTGTTTACTGTGTGTGCGGACAGCGACAGCGACAGCGACACTGGGGCTCGTGCAACGCACCTCGAAGCCGGCAGTTTCCACGGTTCTTCATCGCCCCCTGTTAAGATAAGACGCACAGGAAGACAGGCTTCTAAGCGCAACCATTTGATTTGTATCTACAGACAGGACGATCTGCGGTAGATGTACGACAAATGTGCAGGCATGAGCGGTTTTAATGTGTGTGTGTGTGTGTGTGTGTGTGTGACTGTGCATGTGTGCGTGTGCGTGCGTGACTGTGCGCGTGTGTGTGTTTGTGTGCCTGCGTGTGCGCGTGTGTGTGTGTGTGACTGCATGTGTGAGTGTGCGTGCGTGCGTGACTGTGTGTGTGCGTGTGCGTGTGCGTGTGTGTGCGCGTGTGTGCATTTACACGTGTGTGTGTGTGTGTGCGTGTGTGCGTGCGTAGGAGGTGCTGATGGAGCACCTGGAGGAGTGCGCCGACGGCCTGTGGAAGGCGGAGCGCTACGAGCTCATCGCCGACGTCTACCGCCTCATCATCCCCATCTACGAGCAGCGCCGCGACTTTGAGGTACCCGGGAGACGCCGTCGTCGCCCGTGACAACCGCGGCCTCAGCCACCCGCGTCCGTGGCGACCGGTTCCGCGACGACCCGCTTGCCATGACGACCGCATCCGTGACAGTCCGTGTCCACGACGACGCCCTCCTCCGTGACGACCAATGACGACGAGAACGGCTTCCATGACGACCCACCACCACGGAACCCCTCCCCCCCATGACAACCCCGCCGTCTTTGACGACCTGTGTCCATGATAACCTGTGTCCATGGCCAACCATTACCATGACAACCCACCCCCATGACAACCCACCCTCCATAACCAATGCACCTCCGCGACAAGAAATGACCATGGCAATCTCTCCCGCGACCACCACGAAACACTGCCTTCAGGGCAACCCACGTCTTTGACCGCCTTTGTCCATGACACCCCGCGTCCATGACAACCACATCTACGACAGATGATGATAGTTGATGATAACGTGGTACGCACAGCCATTCGCAACCCACGTTGTGATCAACAGACGATGACCGGTGTCTTTCTCCGCGCGGTGTCTTTGTCTATAGAAGTGCAAGAAGAAGTGAAGTGCAATAGAATAATAATAATAATAATAAACTAATAGGTTAGCACTTTAGCACATAGCATTTTAGCACTCAGCACTTTAGCCCCTTTCACTTTATCCACAAGCTCTAGTGCAATAGGGCAACATGCAATACAATATAATATAACACTTGCACTTCATCCCCGTACTGTAGATTCCTATGCAATACGGCAAAGCGCAATTTAACTTACAGTCTATCAGGCTCCATGTTGTCGATGTTAAAATGTGGGTTTGTCTGTTTGTTTTTGTTTGTCGTACTCTCTGTGTGTGTTACGAAAGCAACGATGCACCGTGCCCAGGACCCCACGGGGGACAATAAAGTTGACGAGTGTGTGTGTGTGTGTGTGTGTGCGTGTGTGCGTGCGCGCGTTTTGCAGAAACTCACCCACCTGTATGACACCCTGCACCGCGCCTACACCAAGGTGATGGAGGTGATGCATTCTGGAGGAGGATGCTGGGCACCTACTTCCGTGTGGCCTTCTTCGGACAGGTTAGACCCCCCCTAGGCTACCTGCCGCCCCCCGGACTCTCTGCTGCCAACGCACACGCACAGATGACACATACGCACGCATGCACATGCACGCTCTGGCAATCACACACACAGACACTAACAAGCACGTGGCCTCGCTGAGGGTGCTCTGTTTTAACAGCCCTCTCTCTGTTTCCCCCCCGTCCCCTCCAAGGCTGCGGTGAGTACAGGGTGTGGCCGGGTGTCCTCTCTCATCCCCTTAAACACGTCCGTCTTTCCCCCCTCTTTCTGAAATATGTCTTGTCTTTTCCCCTCTTCACTCCGTCCGTCCGTCCGTCCGTCCGTCCGTCCCCCTTAAAAAACGCCCGTTCTGCTCCCCCTTCGAAGCTTGACGATCATAAAAAAAAAAAACTTTAGAGAACTTACTTTATAGAACTTTCTCCCCCCTCCCCTCCCTCCCCCGTCTCATCAGACCCAAGTTCTCAGTCTGCATTTCATTCGTTCGTGTTATTGATCGGACGAATCGATTGGCCTCGATGATCAGATCCAGATCAATGTGTTCTGTAGAATGGCCGACCTGAAATGCGTCAATCCATAGATCTGTTGTTGGTTATTTGGGAGAAATCTGGAGGATTCAAGATTCATTCTGATTTGAAGTGTTCCCGTGGTCTGTTTTGTGGTAGAACATGCAAAATAGTATTAGAATGAATCATACTCTGTTTGTGTTAGTCAGGGTGGGATGGATAGAGAGAGAGAGAGAGAGAGAGAGAGAGAGAGAGAGAGAGAGAGAGAGAGAGAGAGAGAGAGAGAGAGAGAGAGAGAGAGAGAGAGAGAGAGAGAGAGAGGAAGTGGTTGGGTGAGCGGGAGAGAGAGTGGGTGAGTCGGAGGTGAGAGAGGGAGGGGCGACAGAGATAGTGAGAGAGAGAGAGTGGGAGGAAGGAAGTGAGACGAGAGGTGTGGGTGGAGGGAGGTGAGAGAGAGAGAGAGAGAGAGAGAGAGAGAGAGAGAGAGAGAGAGCGAGTCGGAGGGGGCAGCGAGCCAGAGACAGCGTTTTTTTTTTGTTCTTCCCATAAAATCCATCCCACAGTCATTCCCAACGCAGCCCGTGAGGGGGGGGGGGGGCGGGCTCTCACGCGGTAGTGGGCGGCGGCCGGAGCATCTGACCTGCTCGGCCGCCCCCCCCCCCCCCGGCCGCTCTCCTCCCCTGCAGGGCTTCTTCGAGGATGAGGACGGCAAGGAGTACATCTACAAGGAGCCCAAGTTCACCCCCCTGTCCGAGGTGTCCCAGAGGCTCCTCAAGCTCTACTCGCACAAGTTTGGCCCCGAGAACGTCAAGATGATCCAGGACTCGGGCAAGGTGTGTGTGTGTGTGTCTGTACGAACACACACGGATGTTTGAGTGTGTAAAAGGAACAACACTTTAGTGGAAAATGGAATGTTACCCTCGTCTCACTTTATTCATCACTTTATTAAACGTTTTATTAAACACTTTGAAGTTAAAAAGTAAAAGTAAATCAGGAGAATCGTAGCATTACCTTTGAGAGGTCATTTAAACAAAATCTGATTCCACACTACCTCCTCAATCCATATCCTACCTCAAACATTCTTAAACCTTCCCTCAAACCCTCCTGAACCTTCTCCAACCCCTCAACCTCCTTAAACCCTCCTAAACTTCCTCAAACCTTCCTTAACCTCCTTAAACCCTTGTTAACCTCCTTAAACCTTCCTAAACCTCCTTAAACCCTCCTAATCCTCCTCAAACCCTCCCCTACCTCCTCAAACCTTCCTAAACCTCCTCTCACCCTCCTAAACCTCCTCAAACCTTCCTTAACCTCCTTAAACCCTTGTTAACCTCCTTAAACCTTCCTAAACCTCCTTAAACCCTCCTAAACCTCCTCAAACCCTCCCCTACCTCCTCAAACCTTCCTAAACCTCTTTAAACCCTTCTAAACCTCCTTATACCATTGTTAACCTCCTCAAACCTTCCTAAACCTCTTTAAACCCTTCTAAACCTCCTTATACCCTCGTTAACCTCCTCAAATCCTCCCATACCTCCTCAAACCCTCCTAAACCTCCTCAAACCCTTCTAAACCTCCTTAAACCCTTCTAAACCTCCTCAAACCCTCCTAAGCCTCCTTATACCCTCCCTAACCTCCTCAAACCCTCCCTAACCTCCTCAAACCCTCCCTAACCTCCTCAAACCCTCCTAAACCACCTCCGACCCCTCCGCCCCCTCAGGTGAACCCCAAGGACCTGGACGCTAAGTACGCCTACATCCAGGTGACCCACGTCACGCCCTACCTGGAGGACAAGGAGCTGGAGGAGCGCAAGACGGACTTCGAGAAGAGCCACAACATCCGGCGCTTCGTGTTCGAGACGCCCTTCACGGCGGCGGGCAAGAGGCAGGGCGGCGTGGAGGAGCAGTGCAAACGGCGCACCGTGCTGACCAGTAAGGGCTCTGGGCGTCCGGGGGAATAACCGCTGGTACCGAACTGTTGATTCGTGGTCCGGTAGGCCTACTGGACCCTGCTTTGTTCTACGGTTCTAGCTGCTTGTCTTGACCCCGCGGGATTGTTCCTCGTATTTCGTTGAAATGAAAGTTAATGTTGTTATTAGCGTTTGACGTTTGGCTTGTGGTTATTGTGTTTTATCGAAGTCAGAACTTTTGGACTTTTTTGTCACTTCTTTCGCATCGGTGTGGAGCAGGGCAAAACGTGTTCTGTTGACTTGTGACCAGTATTTGAGTTTAAATGTTTTTTTTAACAAGCCATTAATCACCATTATCTCACACGGACACTTAAAAAAATGCAGGCGTGAATTTCAGTCATTTTCTATTTCTGATCAATCATGTCAAGTCATGGTCATTCCTAGCAGTGTGCGACTGACTCACGGTCAGCCCTCTATCTGGCTCATTTTTATCACATCAATGGGAAACACTCGACGCAACACAACACATCCTCTCAGCCAGGAAACCACCCTCCCAAAGTTCAGCTGCTATCTAGCGCTGTCAATAATCAGGCAGATACAGACAACCTGTTCCCTGGGAAGTTACATAGGAGTCAGTTAATACCTGCACATTTCCTCAAGCACTCCATGTTTGTTGACATCCCCATCTCTCTCTCTCGCTCTCTCTACCTCTTTCTCTCTACCTCTACCTCTCTCTACCGCTCTCTCTCTCTCTACCCCTCTCTCTCTCTCTCTCTCCTTCCAATGTTATTCGTTTTGGCCACATGTTCGCCTTGTATACCCACATAACAACTCCTCTCCCTACCTCTCCATCCCCTCCACCCTTCTCTTCTTCTCTCCTCTCCTTTGCCTTGCCTCCTTTCCTCCCCCCCTCCCCTCCACTGCCCTCTCCTCTCCTCTCCCCTCCCACTCCTCCCTTCTCTCTCTTCTCTCTCCTCCACAACTCCCCTCTCCTCCTCTCCCCCTCCCCCCCCCCTCCTCTCCCATCCTCTCCCCTCCTCTCCTCTCTTCCCCCCCCCCCCTCCTCCTCTCCTCTCCCCCCCCCCCTCCACAACTACCCTCCCCTCCCCTCCCCCCTCCTCTCCCCACCCTCCTACCCCCCCCCCCCCCCCCCCCCCCCCCCCCCCCTACCCTCAGCCACCCACTGCTTCCCGTATGTGAAGAAGCGCGTGGCGGTCATGTACCAGCACCAGACGGACCTGAGCCCCATCGAGGTGGCCATCGACGAAATGAGCGCCAAGGTGGCCGAGCTGCGGCTGCTCTGCGCCGCCCCCGACGTGGACATGATCCGCCTGCAGCTCAAGCTGCAGGGCAGCGTCAGCGTGCAGGTGCAAGCCATTGCTTTCTACACCGTAACGACACCGGACTCCTTTGAGACCGCTGCCTCGGCTCTGACGTCTGACCTTTGACCCTTTGACGTCTGTCTGTCCGCAGGTCAACGCCGGGCCCCTAGCCTACGCCAGGGCCTTCCTGGACGACAGCAGTGCTAAGAAGTACCCGGACAACAAGGTCAAGCAGCTGAAGGAGGTGTTCAGGTACACTCCAACACAGGGCCCAGCGCCACTAAAGGGCCCCCATGTCAGTGTACCGGGCGTGACTTTGATTCCCGGGGGTGACTTGGCTGGGCTGGCTGGTTGTGCTGGTGACCGCAAGGATGCTAGTTCGATCCCCCCCCCCCCCCCCCCCGCGCTCCTCCTAGCTAGAGTGTCGAGGTGTCCCCCGAGCAAGCACACCTCACCCTCAACTGCTCCCGACGAGCCGGCCGTCGGGTGCGTGAACGTGTGCATGAATGGGTGAATGTGAGGCAACGTTGTAAAGCGCTTTGGATAAAAGCGCTGTATGAATTGCAGTTCCATTTACCATTTACTTATCGACGGCTGTGTTTCAATTCAGGCAGTTTGTGGACGCCTGTGGGCAGGCCCTGGGGGTGAACGAGCGGCTGATCAAAGAGGACCAGCAGGAGTACCACGACGAGATGAAGGCCAGCTACCGGGACCTGGCCAGGGAGCTGTCGGGCATCATGCACGAGCAGGTAGCCTTCGCGTGCTAACACGCTAGCTAGCTAGCAGGGCATAAACGGCAAAGAAGCTGTCCGGCGTCGCGCAGGAGCGGGTAGCCTCGCGTGCTAGCGCGCTAGCTGGCAGGAAGTTAACGCCAGAGAGCTGTCCGGCATCGTGGAGTAGCACGTAGCCTAGCATGCTAGCACGCTAGCTAGCAGGAAGTTAACGGCAGAGAGCTGTCCGGCATCGTGGAGTAGCATGTAGCCTAGCATGCTAGCACACTAGCTAGCAGGAAGTTAACGGCAGAGAGCTGTCCGGCATCGTGGAGTAGCACGTAGCCTAGCATGCTAGCACAGTATCTAGTAGGTAATAAACGGCAGAGAGCTGTCCGGCATCGTGGAGTAGCACGTAGCCTAGCATGCTAGCACAGTATCTAGTAGGTAATAAACGGCAGAGAGCTGTCCAGCATGTGCAAGCAACGCGCTAGAAGGAAATAAACAAAAGAATACTTCCTGGTAGGGTAACATTACGATTGATAATATACAAATAATAATAGTAAAAATAATTATGTTAAATGACGATATGATTTGTAGCCACATTAAATGAACCCTGATCGAACTATCAATGATTTGTTATTTGACGGTAAAACTAAACTAATCCTTGTTACTAACCATGCTCTCCTCTGCTTCCTCTGTGCTCCGCCTCAACAGATCGGATGGTAAAACTGCTTCTTCTGCCTTCTTGTGTGACGTCTGTATTAAAAAGTGACTTATAGTCAGACTTATATTAGTTAGTTGGGGTTTGGCAAAGTCGTTGTAATGCTTATAAAACACGTTTTAGATGTGTATTGTATGTGCTTTCCTTGTGTGTAAACATTTGTAACCGTTGCGGTCCTTGTTTTGTGATATTTTGAACGGATTGTGTGTTTTTTTTTTCAGATAAACCCAACGGACGATGGCAACAGAAACACTCTCTCCGACTCTCTAGGGATCTTCAACGCAATCAGCGGCACCCCCACCAGCGCTAACACGCACGGCTCCAACTCCGTCCTCTGACCTGTCGACCTTTCCTCCAACACTCCCAACTGACCACTACTTCTGAAGCCCCGCCCCTCCCAGAGCCTAACCCCACAAAGACGTCATCCGATTCTTCCTCAGATTTTCTGAATTTAAATAAACGGTTGATGACTCGTTGGAAAGCTAATTGTAACAAGATTTCTCTGGAAAAATTAGCACAAATTATTAAGTGGAAAAATATCCCGTAAAAAAAAAGACGAATACATTGTTATCATTTGTCTTTTTATCTTTTATTATGTTTCAATTTGTTTTATCCTATCGGATGCCAGATTCACGGAGAAGGGTCAACAAATGAGGAACGGGTATTTAAAGACAACAGTTGATTTTATTACCTGACATTTTTGAACAAACATCATTTTGTGAAATTCTGTTGACATCCGAAACACAAAGACACTCCCCATACCCATTCATGTGGCTAAAAACAAGCAGCAAACACAGAAGTTATCTGGTGTTTTCTGGTCCGGTGCTAGCGGTTCAAAAGCTGTGCTAGCAGGCTATTCATGGATTTACTGTTTTGGTCACACGCTTAAGACTCCTTTAATAGAGTTTATTGTGTACAGTAGTGTATATATGTACAATATATACAGTATTACAAATATAGACATTGTCAGAGGATTTAATGTTCGACGTTATCGCTACTTAATCGAACATTGACTACATCCTCTGTTTATAAACTGTATTTTTTAATCTTCAGTTTTTGTGTCCCAGAAGATGACGTATAATGTTTGAATTTCGGTTCCAATGCGGAAAACGACAAAGAAATTTCCAATTTATTTTAGACCAATGGATTTTTTTTTAAGTAGTTTTTTATCTGAGCTACTTCAGTCAATGGGAATAGCATCTTGAATAGCACGAATATATCTTCAGAAACAATGTGTGCAATATTTTCTACTAGTACCGAGACAACCTATTGCACAGAAGACCTCTCTTGCCAAAGAAATTAGAAAATAAGAAAACGTTTTGTGCAATGATTTGATGATTATTTCCCATCTTCTCTGTCTCCCTGGCTTTTTCTTAGATTTGAAATAATAACAACTTTTTTATATCTATTAACTTCTCTTGTAAATATGTCCTCAAACTTTTTTAATAAAGACTATACAAATACAAATGCGCTACATTGTTAAAATTTATTTTTCAGGAAACGCACAGCGAGCCCTACTTTTTAGCCAATCAGAGAACAATCATTGAAGACGTTTGGAGGTTTCAAAGTAAAAGTCCCCAGCTAATCTCAGCTGGCTGCATTAGTGCAACTAAAACATGACATGAGCTATTTTATCTCTCTATCTAAGCTGATAACACAATCTCCTCACATCGTTCATTATTACCTTGCTGTATACTTTTGAACCATAAAAACATTTTAATTACTTAACAACTTTCAACAATGAGTAAACAATTATAAACTGAGAATGTACATTCCAAACAGTCCAGACAACATCTTCAAGCTTTTAAATGATTTAGAAACCTCTCATCTCAATTCCCCTTTAACACATCTCTGCTTGATAAAAGTCTTATCTCATGAGCCAGGTCCGGTATTAACTCTTTGAGTTAATAAAGTTCACTGGGGAGTTGTGTTGTTGTTGTTGTGTTGTTGTTATGTAGCCTGTTGCGCTCTGTGTTCCTGCTCCAGGGTTACACTGCTTTGTTCGTCTTTGTTGCCTTGTCTTAATTCGGCACACACACACACACACACACACACACACACACACACACACACACACACACACACACACACACACACACATTGTAGAATGTATTATAGATTCAACACACTCTATAGTCTATAATATATAGTCCTACATTATTAATACTATTGTTTATGCACATTGTACTTGTGCTAGTTCAGATAATAAATTATCATTTTAATCACTGTGGCTTTCATTGGAAAAATTGTAAATGATACTCCAGGATAAATGATCTACTCCAGGCCATCATGCCTATCCTCATGTGTTTTCATCTTGATCAAGTATATGAGGATATGTACACAGTGTGTGTGTGTGTGTGTGTGTGTGTGTGTGTGTGTGTGTGTGTGTGTGTGTGTGTGTGAGTGTGAGTGTGAGTGTGTGTGTGTGTGTGTGTGTGTGTGTGTCTGTGTGTCTGTGTGAGTGTGTGCGTGTGTGCATTGTCATAAATGCCTTGACTACGATAAAAAGAATTGCATCTTTTGACACATCCAATATAGGCCTGCAATGAAACCAGATGAGACATAAGGTTATTCAATAGTGCCACGTTAAAGACATTTAAAGAGGTTTCTGCTGCTATGGCAGGCTATTTTCCCTAGCTTCTTTGGCTGGGTGGACTGCTCAGCTTATCAGTCTAAACCGCCTCCTCACATTATGCTCATACATCATAAAGCCATAGTGATGATGACACACACGCGCGCGCACGCACACACACACACACAATGTTTGTATTGCATTTGAAAATTATTGTACTATTCATAAAAATATTTTAAATAAAATGATAAATAAATAATCATTCTGATTTATGATGACCTGATTGGTTCTTCAGACCCTTGGAACGTCCGCCTAATCGACCGATCTAAACTGTCAACTGTCAAAAGACAAAGCCATACATGCACACACACACACACAAACACTAGGGATACACAAACACGCACACACACAGTCAAACCTCTGTACAAATACACACGCACACACACATACACACACACACACACACACACAGTCAAATGTATATATAAACACACACATACACACACACACACACACACACACACACACACACACACACACACACACACACACACACACACACACACACACAGTACAGAGTGTGACGTTTATGACACATAAAAAAACGCTTGTTAATAACTCATGGGCCTGTGTTCTGCTCAGAGTGGATGATACGTACAACCCCCCCCACACACACACACACCCTAGTGCATGTCTTAACAGTAGATTTCTTATCCGCTGAAGGTTACAAAAAGCTCTCAGTAGGTGGACTATATCTACGGCTGTCAGCCTAACACTGTCTCTTCGACCCTGAGGACTGTGCTCAACAGGTGACTGCCACAGCCCCGTCGCAGCCATGGAAGGTACGTCTCTGCCTGGACGATGGAGGATAACGCACTTGGCTGTCATTTAAAGGGGCAGTTACTTTTGGAATTGTCCTGTTTTTATGCTTTATTGATTGTAGTGAACATTTCGATTCATTTCAATTCCATTTTATTTGTATAGCCCCTAATCACAGGTGCAGTCTCAAAGGGCTTAACAGGCCATATATTTATAAGACCCCCCCCCCGACCCTAGCCTTAAAATGTATTTAAAATGCCTATTTTGTATCCATTTTTGGAGGTGATGTTGTGTGCACTAGCTGAAGTGCCCAGGCTGTTTTCGTGTGTGTTTGACGACTGAGAAACAGTCAGTTGTCATCTCAGCCTGCAATCGTAATATTGTGATTCTGATTAAATCATTATGCATTAGTGCTTTATGTTGCTTGGTAGCAAGTGAGTAGCCAATGAGCACTATGATTGTTTGACAGCAAACTCATAGACAAACAATTAAGTGAAACAGATAATAGTTCCTCAAAGTGAATGAATTGTTTTTTATTTCTGCTATAGACAGCGAAAATGGGAAGAAGACCAAGAAGGTGAGCAGTCCCCTGCCTTCCTAAACACTAACAGACTAGACCTACTTACTTGTAAAATCACTTGTAGACACTATCTCAATACACAGCAACTATTGCTGCCTGCATTGTCCTAATTGTGGCTATTTAACGGCTCATTAATAAATGAATGAATTGGCCTCAAGTACAACTTAATGCATGCATGTTGACTGGTAATATGGTTTGAAATTACCTGTCATTATTTGGATGGTGTTGTTTATCAATGGACTAGGTCGAGCATTAAGGTGTACAGGAAAAAAAAAAAAAAAAAGTGTTTTTCCTGCCCTCTCTCCTCCCGCTGGCCAGTCGGTGACCGTGTGCGGATACCCGCTCAGTATCTTCTTCATCGTGGTCAACGAGTTCTGCGAGCGCTTCTCCTACTATGGCATGCGAGGTGAGTCTTAACGTTCACATTAACATTAACGTGCGCGGTTAGTTTTAACATTGACATTAACATGCGCTGTGAGTTTTAACATCAACATTAACATGCGCGGTGAGTTTTAACATTAACATTAACGTGCGAGGTGCGTCTTAACATTAAAATGAACATCAACATTAACATACACGGTGAGTCTCTAACGTCACTGCTGTGTCTGAGGATGGAATAAACTGAATGAAAAAAGGGAATTCTGAGTATCATTTACATTTTACATTTAGGGCATTTAGCAGACGCTTTTATCCAAAGCGGCTTACACTGAGACAAACATTTGTCAAAAGAAAGAGAAACAAAAACATATCGCTGTCAATACAGTAAGGATGTTTTTTTTCCCCCACAATTGCTAGGTTAACCCATTCCCCGGATACAACAGATGCTAAGTACTATTTTTAAGTGCCACCACTATCTCCTATCGTTATGTCATGAGCTGCTCGTTAATGATTAAGTGCTCAGTAAAAGAGAGGGTGAAGGCTATACGTATACTTGTTTTTATAATTACTCGAGTCATTTACAGACGGAGATAAGCATTTTCTTAGTCAGTGTTTGTTTAAACAAATTACCCCCGAAGGTAGCACTTTGTAAATGACTGGTGGTGTGTTTCTGAAACCGTGCTGAATGTTTGTACCGTGATAAATGTGCTGTTAATAGTATCAGATTCATCATGAACTACTAGTCTATTAAGGGTGACTAACAGATATCTAAGTTCTGCTGATATACTAAATGGTTTGGTTTATCCTTTTCTCTGACTCTCACTTCCTCCTTCTCTCCCTTATTCCCTCTCTGTTTTCTCTCTGTCTCGTTGTCTCTCTCTCTCCCTTACTCTGTGCTTCTGTGTGTTTGTCTCTCTCTCCCCCTCTCTATCCCTCTCCCCCCTCTCTATCCATCCATCACTCCCTCTCTCTCTCTCCCTTTCTCTGTACTTCTGTGTGTCTGTCTCTCTTTCCCCCTCTCCATCCCTCCCCCTCTCCATCCCTCTCTACCCCTTCTATCCTCTCTCTCTCTCTCTCTCTCTCTCTCTCTCTCTCTCTCTCTCTCTCTCTCTCTCTCTCTCTCTCTCTCTACCTTACTCTATGCTTCTCTCTGTCTGTCTCTCTCTCCATCTTCATCCCTCCTCCCTCTCTCCATCCCCCCCCCTCCCCCCCCCCTCCCATCTCTCTCCAGCGGTGCTGGTGCTCTACTTTAAGTACTTCCTGCGCTGGGACGATGACCTGGCCACCTCCATCTACCACACCTTCGTGGCGCTCTGCTACCTCACGCCCATCCTGGGGGCCATCGTGGCCGACTCCTGGCTCGGCAAGTTCAAGTGAGCGCTTTTATTGTGGCGGAGTCAGGAGATTTCCACTAATAAATATTTGCGTATCTTGACAACATCAGCGCTTTGATCTTGAAGTTGCGCAATTAAGTCTAAGCCTTGAAGGAGGACCAGACACTGACTTGGGTTTGCGTTAGATGACTCCCTCTAGAGGTTAAACAGGTGCTATGCAGGCCTTCTCATTGGCTGATAAGGTTATAAGGTTATGCTGATTAAGCATAGAAGAGACACACCTGTCATCTGCAAATTTAAACTGAGTTAAGAGGCATTAGGAGGGAAGCCTGTTGAATAGATGTGTTGAATGTGATTCATCTATTATCTCTTTTGCTGCACCGTTTTTTGGAAAATATCAGGGATGGCAGTTAGTGAATGTGAAGGTGACGTCATCCGCGTTGAAAGCTACGGGGAACGCTCCATTGTAAGAGGAGAGACTCTCTCACACCTTTCCATGCCGATAAAGCATGTCTGAACTTCCACTTGGAAGGTTCAAGGACCCTCTGGAAGGAATTCCTCCCTGATAACGAATCCCTCGTCAACAGAACGGGACTCTTTGGACTTCCCTCTCCCTACTTTCCTTATTTACGTTAAACGCTGCATTTTCGTTATCCTTTCCAGGACTATCGTCTACCTGTCCATCGTTTACACTCTGGGCCAGGTCGTCATGGCAATCAGCGCCATCCATGACATCACAGACGCTAACAAAGATGGAACCCCTGACAACATGACGTTCCACGTGTGAGTTGTGGGACTCACACACACACACACACACACATTCATACACACACACACACACACACACACACACACATTCATACACACACACATACATATTCATACACTCACACACGCATAGACACACATTACACACACACACACACACACACACATACACTCACACACACACGTAAACAACAAAGACGCACACACATAACTAATACACACGAATGCACACACACACACACACACACACACACAACAAAGGTGCACATATGACTACTACACAGACACACACATGCGCGCACACACACACACACACACACACACACACACACACACACACACACACACACACACACACACACACACACACACACACACACCCCCCTGTGAACTGGGCTCTCCCTGGTGGTCATAGGACCAGAGCCCTCCACTAGGGGGGGGGGGGCTTAGTCATAAGAGCAGACACACATTCGTACACACACACGCATATTCATACGCTCACACACGCATAGCCGCATGCGCGCGCACACACACACCCACACACACGCCCTTGTGAACCGGGCTCTCTCTGGGGGTCCTGCAGGGCTCTGTCCATGGTGGGTCTCATCCTGATCGCCCTGGGCACCGGGGGGATCAAAACCCTGCGTCGCCGCCTTCGGTGGAGACCAGTTTGAAGACCACCAGGTAAGACCACGCACACACACACACACAAACACACGCACGCACGCACGCACGCACGCACACATGAACACGCACACATGAACACGCACACATAAACATACACACACACATGAACACGCACACACACACACACACACACACACACACGCACGCACGCACGCACACATGAACAGGCACACATGAACACGCACACATAAACATACACACACACACACACACACACATACACACACACACACACACACACACACACACACACCTGCCGATAGGAAGATGAAATGTGGCACTGTTTGTGTACATAAACGTACACAAACACACACACGCACACACACACACACACACACACACACACACACACACACAGTCAGCATGTCCTGTTGGCACACACGGAGCCATAATTGATTTACTAATCAGTGCCTTTTCAGCGCTTTGACCACTTTATTACGCCGCTCAAGGACAGAAGCGGGAGACTACTCCCTGATAATCTGATAATCTGTGCGGGCGACCTTTGCTCCGCGGATCGCTGTTGGATTATTCGGCAGGTCGCTATTAGCTCCCTGAGCACATTGGGCACACTGAGCACAAGTCATAAGAGCAGAGTGGAGATGTGGTGATCTGATAGGGTTCAGTCATCAGACCAGAGCCCTCCACTAGAGGGGTTCAGTCATCAGACCAGAGCCCTCCACTAGAGGGGTTCAGTCATCAGACCAGAGCCCTCCACTAGGGGGGTTCAGTCATCAGACCAGAGCCCTCCACTAGAGGGGTTCGGTCATCAGACCAGAGCCCTCACAATGGTTTTGTCTTCCATGCTCAACAGGAGAAGCAGAGGAGCACCTTCTTCTCCATCTTCTACCTGTCCATCAACGCTGGCAGCCTGCTCTCCACCATCATCACGCCCATCCTCCGAGGTTGGAAACCGGGATCTAGTGCACCATCTAGACCCGGACCTAGTGCGGGACCCAGGCCACAGCTTAGTCCACGACCCAGATCAGGATCAAGAGCAACACCTAGACCAGCACATAGACCAACACCTAGGCCAGGACCTAGACCAGGATCCAGTTCAGGACCTAGACCAGAACCTAGAACAGGATCTAGAACAGGATCTAGAACAGGATCTAGCGTAGACCAGGACATAGACTAGGACATAGACCAGGGTCTTGATCAGGGTAACAAAACCCTTAATCAATATGGATTTTGTTTTTGCTCTTGAGTTGGATCCATAGTTATTTAATAGTTGAACGTGGAATGCTAAAATCTTCAAGACTTTGAATGTTTTGAATGTGTGTGTCCAAATCCTCCAGCCCAGGAGTGCGGCATTCACGAAAAGAAGCAGTGCTACCCCCTGGCCTTTGGTGTGCCCGCTGCCCTCATGGTCGTGGCCCTAAGTAAGACCACCACTCCTCCTCCATCTCTTCCTCCTCCTCCTGCTCCTCCTCCTCTTTCTCCTCCCCCTCCTCCTCCATTTCTTTCTCCTCCGCCTCCTCCTGCTCCTCCTTCTCTTTCTCCTCCCCCTCCTTCTCTTTCTCCTCCTCCTCCTCCGGCTCCCCCTTTTCTTTCTCCTCCTCCTCCTCCTTCTCTTTCTCCTCCCCCTCCTCCTCCATTTCTTGCTCTGCCTCCTCCTGCTCCTCCTTTTCTTTCTCCTCCTCCTCCTCCTGCTTCTCTTTCTCCTCCCCCTCCTCCTCCATTTCTTTCTCCTCCACCTCCTCCTGCTCCTCTTGCTCCTCCTTCTTTTTCTCTTCCTCCTCCTTCTCTTTCTCCCCCCCCCCCCCCCCCCTCCTCCATTTCTGTCTCCTCCTCCTCCAGCTCCAGCTCCTTCTTTTTCTCCTGCTTCTCTTCCCTACATGCTGGCTGTTCCTGTTGGATAACAGAGGGCAAGGGGTGTTCGACTCTCAGCTGAAAGGTTCCGGGTTCGATCCCCCTATTGTTCACGGGACCACCTGTAGTGTAGTCCTTGAGCATGGTGCTTGACCAGTTTCTGCTAAAAGATGATATTGATTCAGACATAGGCGACACTCAGTTAGAGTTAAGCTGCCTTGCTCACCTCAAGAACACGTGTGTGTTGCCATGGTGACGCTGCCATGTAAGGCAATACGTCTCTGCGCTGGTGTAGTGTTTCGAGATTGGTGGCCCAATCTCGTTTTTTTTTTGGGCCACCAAAGAACCTAGGGCCGGCCCTGGCAACGAAAAAATCTCTCTCCATGTAAAAATGAATGGGAATGGGATGAATGTTTCCAATGTGTGTGCGTGTGTGTGTGTGTGTGTGTGTGTGTGTGTGTGTGTGTGTGTGTGTGTGTCTACAGTCGTGTTCATCGCGGGCAACAGTATGTACACCAAGGTCGCCCCGAAGGGAAACATCATGTTGGAGGTGTGCAAGTGTATCTGGGTAAGTTCTGGACCAAGGTCACGACCAAGGCCACAGAGAGAGGGAGAGAGAGAGAGAGAGAGAGAGAGAGAGAGAGAGAGAGAGAGAGAGCGAGAGAGAGAGAGAGAGGTGGCATTCAGTCCAGCATTTCTAAGACTGGGGTCGAGGAGTGATGCTCTGCTCTGTCGTCTGTTCGGTCTGTTAAGTACGCAGTCAAACAGCGCTTCAGGAACCGCAGCTCGTCCATCCCCAAGCGAGAGCACTGGATGGACTGGGCCGACGACAAGTATGAGGTGAGCGCACGACGGCCATCCCCCACCTGTACGTACACCTGTTCAGACATACACCTGCGCGTTAGACCTGTTCATACACCTGCGCACAACGACCTGTACACACGGCCATGCCTCTTCAAACACACCCTGAACGTACACCCGTCCATGCAGGCCTCTTCATGCATACTTGTACATACACGCCTACATGCACCTGTCCATACACGTGTACACGACGACACACACTTGTACACACGCCTGTTCATACCTACTCTCTGCACGCACCTGCACACACCGCCGTGTTTACAGACCTGTTGGGATTGCACACTATGTACATACCTGTGCGTGCTACACCCGAATACACCTGTTTCGACTCACCTGTGTACGCCCGTCCCTACACCTGTGAACCCGTTCTTCTCCCCCCCCCCCCCCCTCGCTCCGTTTTCTAGAAACTCCTGATCGCCCAGATAAAGATGGTGCTGAAGGTTCTGTTCCTCTACATCCCTCTGCCCATGTTCTGGACCCTCTTCGACCAGCAGGTACACCCCCCCCCCCCACCCCCCCCCACCCTGGCTTATGGTGAACAGAACTGTGTGAACTAGTTGTTTCTATTCCACGGGTTTGAAAGGACATTTTACTGCGTCTCCACAGGGCTCTAGATGGACCCTGCAGGCCACCACCATGAACGGAGACTTTGTAAGACTTTGTCTATTGATCCTTTTTTTTTTACGGCCTGTTATTCCACTCAGATCCACTTCTACATCCCTCACTTTTATAAATTCAAACTTATGTCCGCCTGGAGGACAACTATTGTTGTTGTTACTTTGTGTTACGGTCTAACTTCTCTTTTTTCTTTCTCTTCTTTTCTCATCTACCTCAGGGTTTTTTGGTCATCCAGCCTGACCAGATGCAGGTGAGAAGTGCAGCAGCTCATACATTATAAAGATCTATTTCACATGGATGAACGCAGCGGTATAGTGACCCAATTCATCTAGTGGCCATCCTGGTTGTCAAACAGTAGCTCGGTGGTTGGATCTGACTGCGGAATTCTGCACTCAGTTCCCCCCACCCAGCTAGCGCGTAGAACCAGGACGGCCGCTGGGTGAAAAAGTCCCGTTGTCCTTGTCTATGGACTACCGGCAGGACGGGGTGACCTTATAGTTTCTCTTCTTCCGCTCTGACAGACGGTCAACCCCATCCTGATTCTCGCCATGGTTCCCATCGTGGAAAGTGCGATCTATCCACTGATAGCCAAGTGTGGCCTCAACTTCACGTACGTTTCGGAGTTTCAATATCGACCCAACGGCGACATGGCAGTCATTAATGTGATAGCTCATCAGGGAGGACCGTTCCCCTTGTGACGTCACTGCAGGGTAGCTCTGGGAATGGCTTGTGGTAAAATAGGGGCCCTTTAACTTCAGTGTTGGTGTACATTTCGGACAAAATGGACTCCTGGTTCTATTGCCCCAGAGAGAACAATACATAGGCGTAGAAGACAGGGGCTCTGCTTAAAGTCTGAAATGTTTTCATGTGCAACTAGTCAGTGCATTCACTCAGTTTTGAAGCTGTTGGCAAGAACTGGGGAAAATCGTTAGCATTGCATTAGTTTACCGGTCCGTTGGCTATAATAATAATAATAATACATTTTATTTAAAGCGCTTTTCTAAGTACTCAAAGACACTTTATAGGGACCGTGATTGTGAAAACTCTCTTGGGGCAAAATGTGGCAGGATGTTTTTGTTTATTTAACATGAACAACCATTAGTAAGCGTGAACACCATTAGTTAAGATGATAACCATTAGTTAACATGAATACCATTAGTTAACATGATAACCATTAGTTAACATGAACACCATTATTTAACATGATAGCCATTAGTTAACATGAACAACCTTTAGTAAACATGAACACCATTGGTCAATGACTACACATTAATTAACAATTAATTAAACAGTTAACTAATGTGTAGGGGTTATTTACTAATGATGTTGGTGTTTGCTATGGGTGTTCATGTTTACTAATGGTGTTACTGTTTACTAAGGTATTGGTGTTCATGTTAACTAAGTTCTACATTTATGCATTATTTAATTGTTGGGTTGATGTTAACCCTTACCATAAGCATTCAGGGTAATGTTGGTGTGTGTGTGTGTGTGTGTGTGTGTGTGTGTGTGTGTGTGTGTGTGTGTGCGTGCGTGCGTGCGTGCGTGTGTGTGTGTGTGTGTGTGTGTGTGCACATTTATGTGTGTGTGTGTGTGTGTGTGTGTGTGTGTGTCTTACAGTCCATTGAAGAGGATGACCGTGGGAATGTTCATGGCTGCCCTGGCTTTTATCGCTGCTGCTCTCGTCCAGCTACAGATTGATGTGAGTTTCATACACACACACACACACACACACACACACACACACCACAATCTATCTGTCTATGGTACCCAACCCAATCTCACTCATTTGACCCATGTCAACTCTGCTTCCTGTCTTGTAGCAAACACTTCCTGTATTCCCAGCTAGCAATGGCGGACAAATCAAGGTCTATAACATGGCCGGTGCGAGGGTGGACGTCAACGTCGGGGGCCAGAACTTCACGTTGGACCCTTTCATGGTAGGAGAACAAAGGAGGTTCAAAGCAGGGATGTCTCTTTTCCTCTGACAAACATACGTATTGTAAGGCGCTTGGGATAAATGCATCTGCTAAATGCTTAATGCCCTAAATGTCAATACAAATGAATGTCGGGACATGATTTTAAGCTTACAATAAGAATATTATAATTCACACAAATGACACCCGAGCACCTGCAGCAGCAGCTGCCAACGCATTTCTACCACTCTGCCCTTTTGTGGCCGTTTGCTTTAAACCGCGGGACTGGATCCAAAACTCATAACCCGGTTTAATGTTCACAACAATACAATCGCAGCTCACCTGATTCCCATTACGTATGTTGTTGAAGGGATAGATCCCCCCCCCCCCCGAGTTGGTACAGCCCACTGCGTTAGGCTGCTAGTTCGCCCAATCAATCTAACACACATCTGAGTGGACACTCCCACTTGTGATGTCACCATAGGTTGGGCTTGTGCATGGCCACGCACATCACAGCTGATGGTAAAAAAGTATTAAAGGCACCCCTTTAATGCTTACATGTAAAGCCACCTGTATAGATGAGATCCCATTGATTTGACAACGATGAGTTTCTCAATAAAAGGGTTCACAGATTCAGGGCAGGTGTTGAAAACCGCTGTTTTGTCCTCCTCACACAGTCCAACAGTAAGTACCTGTCGTTTGAGGGCATGGTCAAGGTTGATATAAACAACGAGAGCATGTCTTTAGACCTGATTAATGGAACGCGCAGGAGCCTCGTCATCAATCCGTTCTTGGACGGTATAGTGGTAAGGACCATCCATTCATTCGTTCACTCATTCACTCATTCATTCGTGTGTATTTATGTATGTGTTGTTTTTTTTTGCTTGTGTCATTTTTTTCTTTTCTTTCCCTTTTCTCTCTAGTTCACAGATATCACAGAAAAGCCAGACGAGGGAGCAAACGCTGTCAGGCAAGTTAGCATGTCCGCGTTAGAATATGTACATGTCAGCATGTGTACATGTTAGCATACAGTATGTACATGGTAGCACATTTACATGTTAGAATATGTACATGTTAGCATTTTGAAGAAAAATAAATCACATATTCCGCACCCTGATTGTAGCATTTCTAAATGTAAACATATGGCCACACACAGCGTCATGTTAGGAAATGTACATGTTAGCGTGTGTCCTTGTTATAATATGGCCACATTAGCACATGTTCATGTTACCAAATAGCCATAGTAACATACTGTATGTCAATGCAGGGCTGCCAACTTTTGGGGTTAGGCCGGAGTGAGATTCTGTAGAATCTTGTAATGCATACCTTATAGCAGGGTCCGCGGGTGTAATTGTTGATGAGCGGTGGGGGGTGGGATTGCGGGAGATCGGGATTGTTGACAGGAGGGTGGGGGGGGGGGGGGGGAGTTTGGTGACTCCTAACCCTAACCATAACGTAACCCTAACCCTAACCGTAACCCTAATATTCATGATTCCGGATTCCGCCTACGAAAAACACATTTGCTCCCCGGTCACATACAAAGCGGGGAACATAGGACCCGGGGGAACATAGGGATGACCCCTGTCCACATTAGCATCTAGTACATGTCAGCACATGTCGCTATGTTGGCGTATGATTTGGGGCAGACATGAAATCAAAACAAAATAACTCTGGAGGAACTCTGACAGATAAAAGCATTGTGTTGATGTTTCCTTTGCAGGTTCCTGAACGGTTTGCAAAACCGCACTGTGAACGTGACGTCACTGGGGACAATCCTCACCAACCAAATGTCAGAGTATGCTTTTGTAAAACAGGGAAAGTAAGTGCCAGACACACACACACACACACACACACACACACAGGAAATGACCAAAAATAAGGAGGGCTATCATGATATAGTTATTCTTTTCGTTATTCATGTGTGTGTGTGTGTGTGTGTGTGTTACAGTGCTCAATTTGAAATCCAGGTCCAGAATGCCAACTGTATGTACTCTATGGCCGTGGGCTTTGGTAGCGCTTACACCGTCATCATCCCCGACACGTTCACCGTCGCTGACGTGAGTCCTCTTCCTCAATCCTCCTCCTCTTCCTCACACTTCCTCCTCCTTCCCCAGTCCCCCTAACCGGGAGCAATATGGATGCTGCTCAAACGCATTATTTTTTCGTTTCTTCGTAATGGCCGTCATCTGATGCTCGTCCAAGTAAAGTAGGAATAACATATTTCGGATAAATTTCGGATATATTTATCCGGTACTTTTTGGAGCAGGTGATAATGACTGTGTTGAATTTTGGGATGGGGGTAAATAAACTAATTTCAATATTTATCCGAAATGTTGTGGGTCCAACTGTATTAACTCTTTTTCTGTTTTCCCCTTGAGGGGTGTGTGTTTGTGCATGTGTGAGCATGCTTGTGTGTGTGTGTGTGTGTGTGTGTGCATCTGCTTGTGTGTGTGTGTGTGCGCGCGCGTGTATGTGTGTGTGTGTTATGCGTGTGCATGGGCGCGTGTCTGTGTGTGTGCATGTCTGCGTGTGCTTGTGTGTGTGTGTGTGTGTGTGTGTGCATCTGCTTGTGTGTGTGTGCGTGCGCGCGCGTGTATGTGTGTGTGTGTTATGCGTGTGCATGGGCGCGTGTCTGTGTGTGTGCATGTCTGCGTGTGCTTGTGTGTGTGGGTGTGGGTGTGTGCATGTGTGTGTGCGTGTGTGCGTGTGTGTGCTTCTGTGTGTGTGCGTGCCTCTCCAGTGTGGAGGTCTCCGGCTGGAGGAAGACATCAGCCCCAACGTGGTGCACATGGCCTGGCAGATCCCGCAGTACTTCCTGATGACTATGGGCGAGGTGGTGTTCTCCGTCACTGGCCTGGAGTTCTCCTACTCACAGGTAGACGGGTCGACCAGAAGCTAGAGTTGCTATGGTAACGTCTCTGGCCTCGCACCAGAGACGTGATGACATCTGCCATGGAAGCATTTTCAGAGTGATGGACAACAGGATCTAAATGTGATATGAACATAGCATATCACAGAGGGATATTGAAACTAAGTTTCAATAATTTCAAATAATTTAAGCTTTTAAATTGCACAATTTGATTTCTAACAGAATGTTATTTTATATATATAATAAGTAAAGTATAAGTATAAAAAATATGAACATATTGCAGTACATACCAGTGGCCGGTACTTTCATCCATTCATAACTAATTGACCTCACCTTTCAGGCCCCTAGCAACATGAAGTCTGTGCTGCAAGCCGGTTGGCTGTTCACGGTTGCCGTGGGGAACATCATCGTGCTCATCGTGGCTGAAGCAGCCCAGCTGCCGGAACAGGTGGGCGAAGCACTTCAGACCAGACACATAACCGAAAGGTTCCGGGTTTGAAACCCAATGTGGAACCCCAGTGTATCGGGTGTAGGACGTCCCTCACCCCAGGCTGGTCCTCGTCTCTTTGATAAATAACGTCCTACTAACCGGCGATCGTTTGTGATCGTGCACTCTAACGCACCTAGAGAAGTTTAAAGGTCCCATATTACACCACCAGGTGTGAGTGTGATGAAGCCGTTTTGAAACTCAGCCTCTTCTGACGTCACAAGTGGGAGTGTCCACCTAGATGTGTGACGGATAGATGAGCGACGTTTGCTACGGTCCACCGGGTAGGCCGGTGGACCGATCCATCCAGCACACGTCTAGGTGGACACGCCCACTTGTGATGTCAGAAGAAGTCGATTTTTAAAACAGCTTGTAACGAGTAACTAACGACTCGCACACCTGGTGGTAAAATATGTCACCTTTAAACGAATATTGATGCTACAGTATAAAATGACAGAAAGAAAAACAAACAGTTTGAGATCTTTATCCATATGAGCAGAGTAGCTTAGCATTGTTGCATAAACATTAGCATTATAGCATAAACATTAGCATAACTCTATTTTTTTTCCCCCCTCCGCCCTTTTTTCCTTCCCCTCGACCAAAAAGTGGGCGGAGTACATCCTGTTCGCCTCGCTGCTGGTCTTCGTGTGCGTGGTGTTTGCCAGCATGGCCCACTTCTACACCTACATAGACCCCACCGAGATCGAGGCGCGCTTCACCCAACCGGACGGCGACGACGACAAGAAGAGGCGGAGCCTAGAGCTGCACGACAGGAAGGAGTCCCTGGAGAGCGAACGGCAGAGCAGGAGGAGCAGCAGCAGCAGCAGCAGCAGCTCCGACGCCAGCTCCCACCACGAGGCCCCCGCCGCCGCCGCCGCCAAGGTCACCAACATGTAGAGACGTGTTCTCTCTCTCTCTCTCTGTGCTCGTTGTCAGGGTTTTGTTTTGTGTTTTTTCTCGTTTTGGTCGTCGGTTCCGGAGACCAGGCGAGTCGAGTGTGGAGACGAGGAGGAGGAGGATGGTCTCCGGTGGGGTTAATTTTGGCGGTGGGACAGTTGAGGAACGGATCGTTGAGTTGTGCGGTACATGGATATGGACACGGAGGGAGGTCTGGTCATGTACTCTCGAGAAGATGTTTGATATTTCGAGATTATTTGATGTCTGATAATTTAGATCCCTGCTTTCTGCTTAAAGATGGTCATTTCTACTGAAAATAGATGTACATGTATTTAATTTTTTACAAATGGTATATTTTGCACTGTGTAGCAAAAGCAAGATTTTGGGTTAATGGGTACATTAAAATACCATTAACCGTTCAATTTAGTATTTATTCCCAGCCAGCCATTTTATTGTAATATAGATTCTTTATGTAATTGATGCAACGGGGAGTACATCTCACCTCCGATCTAGGAGGAACTTGTAAGACCTGCCCGATCAATTTCCCTCAATAAAAACACTTGGTTTTAAGTATCTGCCTCCTTCTGACTTTGTTCCTAAATGCACCTTTATTCACACACACACACACACACACACACACACACACACACACACACACACACACACACACACACACACACACACACACACACACACACACACACACACACACACACACACACACACACACGCTGCAGCTGGATGCTATTGGGGTCCTCTGGCGATTGGGGATAAAGTGGTGGCGACTGAAACCATACTTCACCGTAACAGGAATACTCCATCAGGACACCATCATTCACACACGGACACTGTCAGAGCCCGGAGATGCGCGCCACAGTTAGCAGTAGCTCTTTATTTCTCATGTCACTTTGAAAGCTTACAAGGAGCTTACATTTAACTTGGGAATTCTCAAATGACACAAGCAAAGATTATATACAGTACTATAAACTGTCAGCTATGATAAAGGAACCCAGATGTACACGTTTTACATTTTTCTAGTTCTCTCCGTAGCGTGTTTTTTTTTTTTCTTTGATATAGTTTTTGTTTTTGCCAAAGGGCAGATGTCCAGACCCTATAAAGCATTCCATATTTCCATACTTTACCCTTTAAGCTGTTAAAAAAATATCCGATATTTCTTAATTCTTTCGATCCCTGTGTTGACGAGTGCGTCTCCGATGAAACTCTTCAACATTATTGCTGCGTTAGCACAGTAGTAAATTCTGGAACTTTGAAGTAAACATGGATAGTAAAACATGGCTATTAGCGACAGGTTTCTTTTTTTCCTCTTGTTTCCCCCCCCCCCCTCAACCCCCATTTCTACGCTCTTACAGGTTCTTTAAATACTCAACACACTCCCAAAGTGCAAAAAACTGATCTGAAATGTAACAAAAAAGGTGCAAATCATACTACAAAAAAAAAAAGACATAAAAACTGAAAATAAACAAAAGGTAACGGATGACATGGCACTTCTAGCATGGGGGGGGGCGTTGGGAGAGGAGGGAACACAAATGTTGAGACTGACGATTGTAACATGGCATCGATGTCGGACAGCAGAAAGCCCCCATGCCCCGTGACATGCGGGACTCGTCTCCATCTTGGGGAGATTTACCGTCGTCCTTTTTCAATTTTGACCGAGATGACGTTGATGATACCGATTTATCGTAAAAGTGTCTGCAACTTCTGAAAACACTGACGCGGCGAATAAAGATTGCGTGGACAAACTGAAAAAAAAAAAAAACTATGTAAGAGGCCCGTTATTTAAAAACACTTTAGCTGTGGCCCTGCGTGTAATGCTTCTTGCGTCCATGTATGTATGCAAGTAACAATGAAATGTAACATTTGTGCAACATTTAAGTAACGTTCACGATAAATTACGAGTAAATAAAAACGAGAACCCACGACGCTTGTGTCTCGGGTCGGACCGGATCCAGTTTCAAAT
Organism: Micromesistius poutassou; assembly: GCF_964030765.1. Lineage (NCBI taxonomy): Eukaryota > Metazoa > Chordata > Actinopteri > Gadiformes > Gadidae > Micromesistius > Micromesistius poutassou. The sequence goes on from NC_140294.1 coordinate 2,162,448, forward strand.
GTTAACACAGTCTACGTAAAGTCGTCTAGGTCGTCGTCTGGCTGTGAAGTCTCTTCCCCTTTCGGACTACGAGACATTACATTAACGAAAGAGAAGGTCTCCACGCCCTAAACAGTTTAGTATCACGTCCATTAAACGATTCATTAAAGCCACCGTGATTGACTATGGAGGTTGAAAACACAAGTCGGTGAACAAATGTTATGCATGTTCAAAAATGACTCACCAAGTATGAGATACGACAGAAAACAGAAAAAAAACAAAAAAAAAAAAACAAGCAATAACCAAAAAGGTTTGCGTCTGAAAAAAGGCAAGGCATTTTTTGTTCTTGTCGTTCCGAGTGACTTTTTAACTTGTTAAATATCTACCGTTTGTTCTCTTTATCAGCATCTACAAAATGCACGCAACCATTTTGTACACAGTGATTCATTTCCCCGCACCGTTGATGACGACAACTTCTTTGTCACACACACAGCGCCCCCCCCCCCCATTGCCTCGGAGGTCAAAGTTCACTTAAAGCACTTTACCTGAGGTTTCATTATGAATGCTGCAATTTGCCTTAAAACAGGGAGTCATACGCGAGGGCAAAATGTGTGTGCGCAAGACCAACCGTCCGCGCACCCGCGTGCAGAAGTAACCGCACACGCGCCCCGCACTCACGGTGGCACGCGCGCACGCTAGCAGTCGAAGAGAGGGTCCCCTGCAGGTTTACCGAGCATGCTGTCAAAGAGGGTTTTTTTTTTTCAGCCTGCAGGAAATGGACAGACGGGACAGGAAGCGCCCCCCCGGAAAAACAAAGTTACGATCGGATGCCATTTTATTATTGTTCTTTTTTTTCTTCTCTTCCTTTCCCGGGTTCAAGCAGATTCCCGCGTTGGGGGACCCGATAAGCGAGGATTCAGGGGGGGCGGAGTTGACAGGAGGGCGAGGGACTACAAGACTCCCCTGTCTCTCTCTCTCTCTCTCTCTCTCTCTCTCTTTTCTCAGTCTGTGTCTGTTCAGAGTTCGTCTTCGTCGGTCCTCAGGGGGGGGGGGGGGGTCTGTGGAGGCGGAGGCGACCGGAGGGACGAAGGCGAACGGCGGTCTCCCCCAGGGCCCGAGGGGGAGGGCCGACGCAGTCACCCGGTCTTGGGTGGTCCAAAAATGTCTGGACCCCCCCCCCCCCCCTGGTGTGGGGGTGGGGCGCGCTGGAGAGGGCGGGGCGGGAGGTCGGGTGCGACAGAGCGGGCGGGTTGGAGGTTGCGGCGTGAGGTTGGGGCGGGGCAGAGCGCCGTCGCTAAGGGGGTGAGGAGGAAGAGGTCCGGGCTGTAGAGAAGCTGCGGCCAACAAAGAAAGACAGAGAGGAAAAAAGGTTTTGAGTGACAACATGTTCTGGGTTCAAGGGGAACACCGGTTGGTTTTATCAGGCTTTATACGTGTCCCGGGTGCATTCCTGGAATTCCATGAATTCAATAAACGACAGGACATCTCTGCGACTCATCTGTCCAGTTTGCAAAATTCCAACACAGTTTCAAATTGTTATTCAATTTCAAATGCCTTTTGTATGTGTGTAAAGAAGCAAACGTAAATATTGCTTCACATTCTGGGAATCAGGATATAAATCATGTTTCATCTAGGGAGAGAGAGACAGAGAGAGAAAGAGAGAGAGCAAGAGACAGACAGACAGAGACAGAGATACAGAGACAAAGAGAGAGAGACAGACAGACAGACAGACAGAGATACAGAGACAAAGAGAGAGAGACAGACAGACAGACAGAGACACAAAGACAAAGAGAGAGAGACAGACAGACAGAGACAGAGACACAGAGACAAAGAGAGAGAGACAGACAGACCGAGACATGGAGAGATATTACCTCTGGATCCTGTGGACCATGTGATGGACCAGCGAGTCCGAGATGCCCGGGTAAGACTCCTCCGCCACCAAGATGGCCGCCCTCAGCTCGTCCAGAGCCATCGGGTTCCCGTTCACCTGCTCCTGCCTGGCCTTCAGCTGGGGAAACCATGGCAACGGTTACCAACAATAGGGCTAGTACGCGTTCTGCTGTGTTGAGAGGACTCCAGAGAGTTGTGGAGCCGTACCGTCCTAAGTCAACGTACATATACCGTGACCTGGGCTGATGAAATGATTAAGGTTTAGTACCTTCCCCAGAAGCCAGCCTGAACCCCCATTTCAAAAAGGTATATTGCTTGTACGTTGAAATGACTGCCGCCATATTGGGAGCATGTGAGTTGTTATGTTAGCTATGGCGTTGGTGGTGATGTTTTATGGTGATTGTTTAGTGATCAATGGTGAAGTGCAGAGAGTACTGCTGATGGAGGGTGTGGGTCTCCTTACCTCTGCCAGCGCGGGTGAGATGACCGCCGCCAGGCTCTGAGAATAAGGCCTCTTTGGAATGTCTTTTGACTGCGACAAAACAACAATAAGACAAGAACGTTATCAATTACAATCGCTGCCTTAATGAGCTCACTGCTAGGTCAATTGGTTCCAGAGCATAAACCTGAACGCTGTTTACTGATACTATTCATATTGTATTATTACTATACTATTGTTATTATATTTGCACATTGTACCCTTTTGCACAAATACATTTTTATATTTATATAAAAGTCGGTGACAAATGAAGCTACATCACTACTCTTTAGTCACGATTATTATTGTCCAGACAAGGAGCATTTCTGGAGAACAGCCACCTTTTCTAATCATGGATTACTTCTTACATAACGGGCACTGTCATCAGAGTCGTGCCAAGCTAGAGGAAACCGGCCAATGGGGCGGTCTGTGTCCGGAGGAACTGACGGTTGATTGGTTGTGCGATGTGAGGCCAGACTCCCAGTGTCGCTCTGCGGAGAAGCTGAGCATGACACATCCTTGGCCTTTCAGAGGTTCACAACTTCCACTCCAGTGAATTCAGTGAAACTAGACCTCAGCCCTGATTAGGTCGATACCTTTTTATCCCACGCCAAGATAAAACCTCTCCGACAGACTGTAGACAACGTTATTGACTCGTCGCTCGGCCTAGCGTCCAAAAGGGCCGTCATTCACCAATGAGTGGACCAGAGCCCGGACTAAACCATCCGGTACCGAGTCGGGAGGGGTGTCTTACCTGATCTGCCGACCCAGACTGCCCCTCTCCGTTCTGCAGTTTCTTGGGGTCTTTTTCCCGGATGGTGAAGATCCAGTCGTCACTGCCAAAGTCCTTTCCGCCGGAAGCCTGGCCGTCCTGCTCCCTGATTGGACGGTAAAAATGGGTATAATGTTTGCTGTTTTATCATTTTACTAGATTCAGAGATTAGGCCAAGTGTGCATGGACGGCTTGGTGATACGTGGTGTCCGAGCAACAACAGAAACCACGCAAAAACAACGAAAACACCCAGACGATGTTAACCCGTCAGAGATGTCAGAACGTGTTTGTGTGGCCGAGGGCCGGGCCCTCCGTATTTCTGCCTGCAGCTTCCTCCAGAAGCGCTCATCCAAACAACTTCACACTCCACGCCGCGCCGCGCCTCCTCGGGTCCCCAGAGACACGCCCGCCGAGTGTGAAGTCGATCGGACGAGCGGTTGTCGAGAAAACGGACGGGCCAGTCAACAGACTCCTCTGATCATAGTTGGATGTTCTTTTGATGCAGTATTGGCTTCCACGGCCAATATCAACAAACAATCAAGGCCCGTTCGTAAGGCTGCAACATGTTTAAACTCTTACCGGAAGAAGGGTTCAAAACAACTCATCTTATTTCAAGGGATGTCATGTGGCTCAGGAGGTTGACTGGTAGCTGGAAGGTTGCTAGTTCGCTCCCCGGCTCCTCCTAGTGTGGAGGTGTCCCTGAGCAAGACGCCTAACCCTAACTGCTCCCGACGAGCTGGCTGACAGTTGTTGGTGTGTCAATGTGTTTATGAATGGGTGATTGTTTGGCAATATTGTAAAGCGCTTTGAGAGGCCACTGGTTAGAAAAGTGCCATTATAAATGCAGCCTGTTCATTAACCATCCAAACTAACATACCTGGAGGTCGGGAGATGTAGCTGACAAAGCGTGAGAGGCAATGGGCCGTAGGACTCCGTTGACCTCCTAAACTATCAAAACTCTCCTGGGCTCTCCTTACGGTTAACCGGCCAGCACCCCATCACAGTTTGAAAACTTTTTGCCTGTATGTATGCATGTACGTACGTCAATTATTGCACCCATAGCACTCCTGATCATCCCTGGAAGGAGGGATCCCCCCCCCCCCCCCTGCGTTCCTTTTCAAGATTTCCTCCTTGATAATTAAGGGAGTTTTTTCTTGCCTTCTTGGGGGCTAGGGTCATGGGGGTGTCAAAAATATGTGACATAAATGCATAAATGCTCTCCCCCCCCCCCTCTCCACCACCAGGTCGACCCGGTCGTCTTCGAATCAGCCCTTATCTGTCCCCCATACACGTCTTAAAACAAAAGGTGACCGGGCATTCTCTGTTGCTGGTCCTAATTTATGGAATCCCCTTCCACCCCATGTTACGTCCTCCACCACCCTTGGCATTTTCAAGTCTAATTTAAAAACCTACCTTTTCTCGATTGCTTTTAACAACCTTTAACACCCACCTCCTTTCCCCATTGCTGCTACTTTAATCTCTGTTTGAATTCTTACTGCTTTTATTTAGTTTACTGTATTTTACTTGGCTCTTCATTTTGCCATGTAAAGCGCTTTGGGTCAACTCCTGTTGTATTTAAACATGCTATATAAATAAAAGTGACTTGACTTTGAGACTGTACCCGTGATTAAGGGCTATACAAATAAAATTGAAAATGAAAATAAACTAAAATCTAAATTGAGAAATGAGCCCCGAGCCCTGTTCCTCTCTCCGCTCGCTTCCTGATCAGCGGTCAGCCTTGGGTCACGTGGGGGGGGGGGGGGGGGGGGGGCGGACTTACGAGTCCGACTCGTCGGAGCTGGACTCGGTGGTGCGGGACTGCTCGGCCTTCCACCTCTTGTACTTGTCCACCAGCTCCGTGAGGTACGAGGTCTTCTTGGCGTGGCGCACGATCAGCTTGTGTTTCAGCAGCTCCTTGGCCGTGGGCCTCTGGAGAGGGGAGGGAGGAGGAACTTTTGAGTTTGATGGACCTACCAGCAGCCCTGACAACCTCAGACGGACGGTGCTTCTCGAACTTTCTTTTATTTTTGTTATTGACGTCATCTGGTTCATTTGTGTTGTTTTGGATTGTCTCTTGACACCCCAAAATTGTTGTTTTTTATTTGATCTTGATTGATCATCATTGCATCTGCCAACTTATGATGCAGTTCAACCTCCAAGGATTAATACATTTTTGGCTCATCTTGCATTGATTACTGCAGCCATCATTAGGTGAAAAATTAATCATTAGCTTGCCATTTTCTTTTTGTTACCAAATTGATTTAGAGAGTTCAATGAGCCAAGTGCTGATGGGTTTTATTCCTTTGACTGTTGAAATAGGATTTCAACTGCCAAGTGGCAAAAGGCAATAGTGAAGTGAAAATCCTTCTTAAAGTCCTAATGTCCAAAAACTCTTGTGTCCACCCTTATTGGCTGTGAAACTGAGTTCAACTTGCGTAGCTCGGCTGGCTGGGTGGCTGGCGTGAGTGGGAGGGGATTGGTTTCTGTCGATAGTGAGATTCTTGTAAACAAAGAGAGGTACGGCCTGCCAGCATCTTTTAATGGTAGAATACATCAGTTGTAGGATGCGATTTTATTGATAATACGACTGAAATCACCGTTGATCAGCATAAACTACAAATATGTCCAGGTCAACAGAAGCTCAGAGCAGTACTCATGTTACACGTTGAGAGTTAAAATAAAAACTGTCATCAGCCAGGGTGTTGTTAAGTCTGGCCGGGAGGCGGGGCCCTGAGGCTCCTGACCAATAGCATGGCCCAATTTGGGTTTGGAGGGTGCAGTAGGATGGTACTCACAAATCGGGGCTCCTTGTTGAGGCAGGCCTCCACAAACTCCTTGAGCGGCTTGCTGTAGTTGCCCTCCAGAGTGGGCGGGTTGTTCTTTGGGATGAGGAAGAGCACCTTCATGGGGTGGAGCTCCGAGTGCGGGGGCTCGCCTTTGGCCAGCTCGATGGCCGTGATGCCCAGAGACCAGATATCGGCCTGAGAGAAACACAGGGACCCGCCCACTCTGAGTATCAATGGACACCGGAAACCACCGGAAAGACCCCGCGATTGGTCAGAAAGGCACAGGGAATAACCTTACTTAAAACTGCAGTGACAGAGATAAGTCTGTATATTGCAGAGTCTTGGTTATGAGATAGTAGTAAAAAAAAAAGAATATAAACTATTTACTACTACTACTACTACTACTTTTCTGAAACCTGCTTCTTAAAACATAATTCCTTCCTTTCAGGATATTCTGTCAAAAGTGGACAAACATCAAATGGCAAACCTGGCTCTGAAAGACATCACCATAACCATAAGCTCCACGGCAGTCCAACAACAACAACAACAACAACCACCAGGTAAAAACACAAACGCCATCGCCACGGCAACCCACCTTAGAGTCGTACGCCGACTGCTTGATGACCTCGGGCGCCATCCAGAAGGGCGTGCCCACGAAGGTGTTCCTCTTGATCTGCGTGTCCGTGAGCTGGCCGGCCACGCCGAAGTCGGCCAGCTTCACCTCGCCCTGCTCAGACAGCAGCACGTTGGCGGCTGGGGGGGGGGGGGGGGGGGGGGGGGGGGGGGAGAGGGGGAGAGGGGGGAGGGGAGAGAGGAGAGAGAGGGGGGGGGACAGCGTGGGGGTTAGGGTGGATTGACCCTCTGCTGCAGGGTTCAGGGGGTCAATCTCCGACGTCTACAAGCTGATCTAAAAGAGCATCCTCGAGCGCGAGTCCTGGATCCCTTATGAATAATAAGCCATATCCGCAGTAGTGTGAAACAAACACAACAAACAGCAACGATGAGAGTAGCGGTTGATGAAACTCTACTGTCCTCTTGCCTCACTCACCCGACAAGCTTAGATATTTTTCTACTGGAAGAGAGAAGTGCGTCATGTATAAAAAATAATAAAAATATTTTAACAGTTTCTCCGAAAGAAAGCACGATCATGGATGTCATCGGTCCGATTTGGAGGCCGCAAATCCTGGACCAATGACTTCGATGGTCCAAAGTTTACGGGAGCCTTTTCTTAGCCATTCGTGGCGTTTCAACGTCAACGTGTGTATGCCAGCCCAGGTGTGCATGGCGTTACGGATGTACACGTTAACATGTTCTTTAAAAGAACAAAGCCATTAAGCCAGGTACATAAAACAGATGTCCTTGATTCCGCTGTCGTAAAATACTAAGTATATTAAGATTTAGCATTAATGCGTAGCCCACCTCAGACTACGCTAGCCTGGGTTGCTTGGCAACCGTGTTTTGCTGTCCCGAGGAACTATATTGCATGACGGAAGAACGATGGTCGTTTTTTTCCGATAAATTACCACACTTCATGTTGCGTTGTGTTTATTTAGTGAAATATAAGTAGGTTGTCTATAGTAACAGTTTTGTGGTGTTTTAAGCCGCTCTTAAATCACTGTAAACCACCGACTCTTATATCCTGGGAATCAGATGAAACGTTTAATTTGCTCTGCAGACAAGGTCTGGCCCCCCTCCCATGCAAAAAGATTTCTGCCCGGTACGAGAAAGACAATCACGACCGTTACGAATATGAGGCGGGATAAATACGATGACGGTGCAGAGGAGCGCCGTGGCGTCATTTTAGACAACAAAACATAACAAAGGTGGCTGCCACTGATGTAGAACAGTCTGTTGATTCCGCTATCGAGACGGTATTAATCAAACTGGACGATATATTTCACTAAAAGAAGAGCAAACGACTGCAGTTAAAGCTTTTGTTGAGAAGAAAGCTGCACCCTGAGGCATTTTGGTTTGCCCACGTTGAAATCAAAAACGAACAGAGAGATTACAGACTAATTAAGGCAATTGCAATTTGTCTGGTGATGCCAGGCTAGGCCTCTCGGTGCTGATTGCTCCCGTCCAATCCCCTGTGAGCGGCGGGGCCCCGGGTACCTTTGATGTCCCGGTGGATCTTCTTCTCCGAGTGCAGGTACTCCAGGCCCTTGAGGATCTCCCGCAGGATGGTGGCGATCTGGGTCTCATCCAGGGCCCCCGGCTCCAACTGGGGCCACAGACAGAGGAGAAACGGCCATCAACAAAGAGAAGACAGATCTCACAGGGGGTCAGCTCAGTGGAACATGATAGATTCGATTAGATAAGATTCAACTGTATTGTCACGGTGCAGAGTAGAAGGACATAGACCACAAAAGGCAGTTAGCATCTATATAAAAGCAGTAAGGTGCAGAGTATGTAATGACAGCGAGTCATGTGGGAGGTGGTGCCCCCTGGAGTGCAGATGGGGCGGTGCGGGCCGGAGGGAGTCAGTGCAGAGAAGACCCCAGACACTCACCAGGTCTGACGCAGAGCCACCACCCAAGTACTCCATGATGATCCATAACTTGGTGTCCTGGAGCAGAGAGAGGGGAGGAGGGGATTAACGACGGCGGATGTGGCTGCTGAGGTGGGAGGCGGGGGGGCATTACGGGTTTTAATACTCGGGATTAAAAGATGCACCGCTCCAGTTGTAAATTATAGTATAATGGAGTGGTGTGTAGAATGTTTAAGCGCTGCGAAAGGACAACAGGAAAACCTGGCGTTACTGAAAGGCTTAAATATAAAACGGGACCAAAAACATCAACAAATGATATCATATAAGAATGCAGAGAAAGAATGCAGAGGACGCAGAACAGGACGGATGCTGACGTGGGCCCCAGAAGGAGAGTTCAGTGCAGCACTCGGTTGTGAGAGTCCTTTTCACGCCACCCTTAAAAACAGAGCCTCTTAACATCCGAGATCCTTCACACTTCTCTACCCGTGTGCGTTTAAAAATAAGCCAGGAGGACCGCCTCCTCTCAGAGCAGATAGCCCTCACCAGCTCAGCCCGACGACACGCTAATTGAGATTAGCATCAAAAGAGGTATTTTTAAACGTGGACAGCCCTGGAGGCTGTTTTTTTCATAGCACGGAGAAAATTGAGTACGGCTACAGGTAGGTAGGTCCCCACTCCCTAAAAATGGACGTATTGCAGCTTAATGGACTGCAGACCATCTGGAGGACGACTCCCACATGGAGAAATCAATAGAACAGTAACAGTGATGCATTTAATCACAACCTCCCCCCTCAACGTACGTGTGTGTGTGTGTGTGTGTGTGTGTGTAAATTATATCTATCTATGATCAGTTTGTCTACACACACACACACAGAAACAAACATGTGGGACATGGATGTACATGTGCGGCGCTTACATGTACACACACACACAAATTCATCCCTTCATTCAAAACCCCGGTAGTGAAAGGGGGCATGGCGAGGGGTCACCTTGAGGTAGGAGCCGTAGTACTTGGTGACGAAGGGGCTGTCGCACTGGCTGAGCACGGTGATCTCCTGCTGGATGTCCTCGATCTCGTCCTCCGCCTCCTCCAGGTCGATGGTCTTGATGGCCACCACCTTCTGCGTGCGGTGGTCGATGCCCTTGAACACCTCGCCGAACGAGCCCTTGCCGATGCGCTCCAGCTTGGTGAACAGCTCCTCGGGGTCGGCGCGGTTGCTCTGTGGGAGGAGGGGGGGGGGGTCAAGCCCAGGGTAGTGGGGTTAGTGTTAGCTTGACACAAATTCTCCCCCTTCCCCTAGATTTGAGCCCTAACCCCAGATTTTTACCCGCGAAGGGGTAAGATGTCTCAATTCTTAAGGGAGCACTGTCAGTGCCTTAAAATCATCCCTTGAACGCTAGCCAGCTCGGTAGCTGACTCGCAGCTAAGGGCGCTCAAAGCAAGTGTTCTTGTTAAGGGGAGAGAAATGGGACTTGGCCTTAGTGTGACCCTTCATCACTGTGGGGTAGGGCTGTGCAAGTAATCAAATTTTGAGCACGATTTCGAGTCTTGGGTCCAACAATCTCCAAACAAATATAATCGAGTTGAAACTATTATTTTATTTTTTTATACCTAAACCTAGAACAGCATTTTTGTACATTCTTTTCAATTTTAACATTGGCTGTATTTTTAAGGGGGAACTTCAACGTTAGTATAAGTTAAAAGTATTTTTGGAGAGAAATGCTGAATAAACGCATCATCTTTTCAAACCCAACAATAATAGTTTGCACAATCGTGATTTCAATATTGACCAAAAATAATCGTGAATATGATTTTTTCCAGAATCTAGCAGCCCTAGTTTAAGGACACCTCCCCCTTACCCTACAGCCCCTCCGCGAAGGGGCTAGAAAAGTAACTCAGAGGAAGACCTCCCTCGATGTCTTCCTCGACATCCCTCGAGGGGGGGAACACAGAGGTCTTGAGAAGGAACGCCGTGTGAGGCGGCGGGTGGAGAGAGGAGATGGAGGGGGGGGGGAAAGGGACAGAGAGAGGGCGGGAGGAGTAGAAGGAAAAGCACATGGAGACAGGGAGGAGATTGATGGAGGGGGGGTGAGAGAAGAAGAAAGGGAGGGGAGAAAGGCAGGGAGAGATCAATTGCGGCAGGGGTGAGGAGGAGGTGGGGGAGAGTGAAGAAGAAAGTGAGGGAAGTAGAGAAGGGAGCGAGGGACGTAGACAAGGAAGGGGAGAGAGAGGGGATTTAGAGAGGATGGAGAGAGAAGTAGAATGGAGAAAGGGAGAGTGAAAATGTGGAGGGGGGGATAGAAGTAAGGTGGGGGGGCTGGGGGGGGGGGAGAGAGAAGAAACAAGGGAAGCAGGGAGGAATGGAAGGAAGGAAGGAAAGGCCGTGAGAGAGAAAGGAGCGTTTTAGACCAGAACAAAACGTCTGAGCGTGAAGGAAAACACCAGCAGGATGCCGTCCTTACTGAATTAATGAATATACTTTCTGGGGGTGTGTGTGTGTGTTTGTGTGGGAGCGAGCAAGTGTGTGTATGTGGCGTGTGTTGCTATTTGTGCGAGTGAATGAGGGAGTGTGAAAGAAAGACGGAGAGAGAGAGTATGTGGATATCCGTTTATAATGTGTGTGTATTTGTGATATTTTGTGTGTGTGTGTGTGTGTGCGCCTGAGTGAGTGCATGCGTGCGGAGATCCACATCCCCACAAGTGAGAATGTCAAAAGATTGTGCATCATATCAATGTAATTAAAAACATGTCACACAGCACAGCAACAGATGTGACCAACATTTGTCACTATAATTTTGCATTCCGCTTTTTAATTACAATTGAATATTTCAATTATCTCCATAGTTTGTCACTGTTCACGTGTGTATAGATATGGAGTAGGCAATACACTGACCACTGACAAAATGTGGCCAGTTATTGCCTTAAACACAAGGAGTTATTAAACATGTAAAGTTGCTGTATGCCGTATGCCGTATTTTATTCTAATAGTTACTTAATATAAAATATAGCCTTTCAGTGACTCATGCTTCACGGCAGGCTATCCCGATATACCACCACTGAACTCAGGGTAGAATGATGAACGTCACACATTTCAGTAGCAGACATTCACAACCACATTATAACCAAAACATGTTTATCAGCGTTGGTAGCCCACACTGCAAGCACACACACACGCAGACGCACACACAGCAGTCTTGCCTCTAGTAACAGTTAGTGTTGTCATCATGTGTGTCACAAAACACGCTTCCTCAGAAAAATACAGTTTAACTTGCATGACACTAGGAATAGCGATAGGAAGTAGTGTTTTGGCCAGAACTCGTTTCCTGTTTGACGTTGTATAGACTTTTCAGGAGCATAATATAGCCCAGCCTACCGTCATACAGACACTACGATTACTTTACTCATGTTCACGTTCCTATAATACAAGGCATAATGAGAATGATAAACATGACGTGCAACATCACAATGTACTTTATGTACTTTAACGATATATACTGATCGTACAAATGTAAAAATATGTAAATACATGTAATTGAGAGTAAGTAAAACCAATTAATAACAGAAAAAAACCTGGGGCTATGGCTCATTTGACACATTCAACAGCTTGTTTACAAATATGCATGTTAATAATAAACAGGCAAGATATATCGCGCAATGAATGACGAATGGTGATTCATTTCACTCAAACAGACGCACAGCCGTCAACAGACTTGTTTCTCCAAGGTTAATATTGATGCTGTGCATCCCCACCCCCCCCAGTAGCACGCCATTATCTGCCAGCCAAGTGCCTGCGCCCGGCCTTACACCACAGGAAGTGAGGGGACATCACTGTAGTCCCTAGACGCCAGCATGTGTGGAAACACAAGCAGAAGGCAGCAGGCAAAAAAAAGCGACATCCCTTTTATGAGCCCTTTTCAGCTTTGAAAGGGTCGATGCATCCCCTTTTTAAGAGGCAGAGAACCCCACCAACAGCTGTGCTCCATAAGGCTGCACAGGGGCTATGCCAGCCAATACGTTAATCTGGGGTGCGTGCGTGCACTCCTAGATGGGTCTTTTGAACGATCTGAAACAGCAGCGTTCGTTACTGTACACTTACTTTACATTTAGGGACGCACTGAAGTTAACAGAAAAAATCCCGGATTGCAGCAATTTTCCATCTCGGGAGACCATTTTATGCCAGTAGCAAGTGGTGTAAATTGGTGTTGCAACTTTGACAAGCAATTATCCTGTTTATCAAATTAAATGCTGTGTGCGTGTTTTAAAAAAGTGCACAGACATCAAATTAACAAGTGGCTGGGTCCGTCTTCCTCCTATTGATTGGATGAATACATTTTCTCTAGTGATTCTCTGCATTCAAAGACACTGGAGTGGAACTGACTGCTGCAAAGAGTAATTGGCCTGTACATTTAGTTTACATATGTGCATTTAGAACAGGCATAATTTAATCTTAAACTTTGGCAAAGTTAATAGCTGATAAACTAACTTATATTTACACTGTTGTTAAGATTGTAATGATGTGATCCGTCCCTGGTAAAACAAATAAAACCAAAATAAATGTCAATGCATATTTCCCACGCTAATAAAGCCTTGTTTGAAGAGAAGCAGTGTGAGACATATACACAATTCCCCCAATTAAAACACGTATAGAATATTATACAAAGTAGAATACAGCAGTGGCCCTTCAAGGGGCCCCTGGACTGTAGCACAGCACTACAAAAATCGCAGTGTGTGTGTGTGTGTGTGTGTGTGTGTGTGTGTGTGTGTGTGTGTGAGCAGTGTGTACAGTGGGAAGTGCGTCGCAGCGACAGCCGTTTAATCCATGGTGACAGCAAGCACTGAATTGCATGTACAACTTCAACAAATATAAATACAGAATCACATGTACATACCTGCATCCCGGGCAGGTGACCCTGGACAGGGGAGTGTGCCATGTCGGTGACTCGGTGTTCGCTTCGGCTCGGGCGAATGTTTACAGCCCCAGCGGGGACGAACCAGCCCGTCTGCTCACTGTGTCCCACTGCTAACCCCCCCCCCCCCCCCCCGACACTAAACAACCAACACTTATAGCTTCTGCAGAACCAACGGGGACACTTCCTCTATCACAACAACGCCTTAACGACTCGGCAAACGGCTGGGACACGAATCTGGGGAAATATCCTGTTTGAGAGAGCCGGGGGACTGTGGTCCCTGTGCCGCAATGTTAGCCCGCTTGCTTCGTGAACTACCGACACTAACCCCCCCCCACCCACCCCCACCCCACCCCCCCGTTAAAGGCTCGTTCCGCTGCGGTCCGGACCCCCCGCGACGAGAGCCATAGCTTCGTATTCCTCCAGCCCCAACTCGCAGCTAACACAGTCACAGACACAGAGTCTCTCTCCCCCCCCCTCTCTCTCACCCTCTACCCCGCTAACGGTGTTGTCAGCCAGCTAGGCTAGCTAGCATGGCTAGCATGGCTAGCTAGCTCGGGAAGGCAGGCGAGCCGACGGACGCTCGGTCAGCAGCAGCGGGCTCGAGGAGGGGAGCTAGCGCGGGAGCACATCCGTCCGCGTAGCCGCGCGGGAGGGCGTCGAACGCAGCGCGAGGGGGACCCCCCCCGCTGTTTGCTAACGGGTGTCCGCCGGACGACGCGGGGTCACGGGCTCTGCCGGGGCGCCGCTGGTGGGAAACGGGACGAGCGCGCAGGATATTTTGTTTTTCTTTTCTCACTTTCCTCGGGTGTTCTCGGCCATCTTGTCGGCGCTGGGCGGATCCGGATCCGGATCAACAATGTCCGTGCCGCACTTGCCGACTCTCCCCCACCCCCCCCCCCCCCCCCCCCCCGCCCCCAGTCACGCTCATACGTTTCCCCCCTCAGCACTGAGGGTTATAGGATGGGCTGTATAAGTCAATACGTGTACATAGCCTTAAATGAAATATATGCAGTTCAAAAATAAAATCTAACACCTAATTAGTAGGCCCATTTAATTAATCTAAGAGAATGCTAGGCATTTAACAAGCCGCCTATTTAGGTTAAAAAAGAAAGAAATTCCCCATCAATAGACTTCGACATGTCAATAATAAACCAACCGAATGAGAGGCGGCTACAGCGTATATTCCCACCGAATTGACTGATGATGACCGGTTATTCCATAGCGGGTTTAACGTGTAGTGTGTAAACTTCACCACCAGAGGGCGCTCATGTCTCGCGATACACAAAACCAGGGACGCTGCTGACGACGAGCCTGCGCGCGCAGCAACGCACGGCAGCATCAACACGCAACCCGCTATAATGAAGGAATGTGCCACATTTATGTTCTTTGTCAAAGAAAATGAATATTGTTCGTTTTTATTTGATAAGATCTCATTAGAGCCAGCTAGTACGAAAGCGCCAATGCGTTCACCACATGGCTGTACCGCTACAGCTATGTCGTGTTGTTGTATTCTCCGGCTCGGCCTATACATATTGGCGGGCTCATCATGCTAAATTAAAATCGATTCGGAATGGAAATTGACCCTAATGACAGAACCGTGACCGGGCTGTAGCGTGTATTATGGCGAGTTAATAACCAGGTTATACATGTGGGAAACGACCACGATCACGCGAAAGATGAGAACCCCCCCCCCATATAGACCTAATTAAGCGGAATGAAACACTGACCACCTTCATCTCGGCTTATATTGTCGAAATGAATCACATCGGCGTCGCATAATGGCCTAGATCCCAACGACGCATTAGCAGATCACCACTGTACCGGGTATGTACGCCGCGCAATAAGGCGCACCCCGTGATACAAACGAATGCTTAGGCGCACGTTGCCATACACACGCTGTGTTTGTGTTTGAGTGTGTGCGCGCGTGTGTGTGTACACCGATACGGTAACAACAAAGCCCCCCCCCGCTCCACACTTTGCGCCACGACCGCGTCGCGACAAAACAGAACGCGCGTCCCGAGATTATGACGGCGTGAATTGGGAAGCAGTGCCCCCCCCCCCCCCCCCCCCCCACAACCACCACCACCACCACCACCACACTCTCAGCCCCCCCTCATGCGTAAATGATGTAGGGCAGGACTACACAATGCCTTCTTCCATCTGAGCGAACCCCCAGCCGGTGTGTGTGAGGAGAAAGCATCCCGTCTTTGGTGTTTGGTGCGTCTGACGGAGGAAGGAGCCACAGGATATCGGCACATCTCGAACCCACCTTGTGTGAAACAGGACAACACACCAAGGAGAAGACAAGATGGACATAACGGACCAAGGCGCTCAAATGGAGCCGTTGCTACCAACGGTGAGAATAGACGCGCCACCATTATATATATTAATATATAGATGTGCATTTTTTTTCCTTTGAAGAGGAAAATGTTGGCCACGGTCACGTTGACAGACTGTTATCAATATGCGTGTATGGACGATTGGATATGATGGAAAACGTCTCTTGTTGAATTACATGAAATATGTAGTGCGTTATTATGTGACCCATATTTGAGCTGCATTTATATTTGGGCTACTTGTTGGGTCAATCGTCATCAAGGATTTATTTCTAAATCGGGATATAGATTTGCGTGTTGCAGAAGATTTGCGTGTTGCAGTTACAAACGTAATCCATTGCAGCATATACTTGTTTGCATTTATAGATATGCCGCTGCCATTTTATATTTCATTGTAATTATTCATGATTAGACTATACGGTAAGATGAGAGCAAATTAGAGCAAAAACGCGAAACTCCAGAATCATTGCCTCTTGCCTTTTTCTTTAAACGGACAAGGTTCATAGTTACATTAAAGTCATCTTTCTTCCTGTTGCTTTGAGTTCCGGTTACTGCAGCGTTCTGGTTGTAACTGTAGAGCATACAACAATCATATCCCCTCTCTCTCTCTCTCTTCTCTCTCTCTCTCTCTCTCTCTCTCTCTCTCTCTCTCTCTCTCTCTCTCTCTCTCTCTCTCTCTCTCTCTCTCTCTCTCACACACACACACACACACACACACACACACACACACACACACACACACACACACACACACACACACACACACACACACACACACACACCCACTCACTCACTCACTCACTCACTCACTCACTCACTCACTCACTCACTCACACACACACACACACACACACACACACACACACACACACACACACACACACACACACACACACACACACACACACACTCTTGGGTGATGGTCTTCACAGGACCGCAGTGGATAATCACATACTGCCAC
>NC_140294.1:2179248-2201748 GCF_964030765.1 Micromesistius poutassou
GGGAACGCTTCGTTTTGGAATGCAGCCCGGCGATGTCGTATTTTAACCGCCGACATTAAAACGTAATGGAAGTTAATGGAGGATTGCATCGCGTGGAGTTTCAACGCGAGGCGGGACCCTGTTGGGTGGGGGGGGGGGGGGGGGGGGGGGGGTGGTGGGGGGGAGGGGAGGGGAGGTGGGATGGAGTGGATTAATGGAATCAGACAGACAGGAGCTGAGATGTTGCGTACAGATGAGAGGAGGAGAGGGGAGGGGGGGGGGGGTGGGGGAGGGGAGTGGGTCAGCGATGGCATCTGTTCAGACAGAGTCCCGCTTACGTAACCGCGGTAACACGCCATGTGCCACGGATGGACACTTGCAATCTTCTCAATGGCGGGGCCGCGCTCCGCGATGCGTTGTTGTTGTAACACACACACACACACACACACACAATGTATTACAGTATAGTTCATGCAAAATATGTATCCCACAGAAAGAGCGAGCGATTGAAGGGAAATGTTGGTTTCTAGTGAGTTATACTTCAGATCACGTCACTAAAATTGCAGCACTATTACCTTCATGTTCTAGATGCCTGAGGTGCCTGTCATTTAGACGGTTGATCAAAAAATAACGATCACACTGTTCTGAATGTTACAGTCAATCTCATTTTCACTTCTATGAAGACCCAGTATTCAGCCAACTTGCTCAGCCCACCGTAGTGTCACATCACAATCACTCTGCGTCAGCAGACACCTTAATCCAAAGCGGCCGACAGCCAATCAGACCCATCCCATCACAGAGCAGGTATCCCAGAATCATCCCGTGCTTGAATCCCAGAATCATCCTAGGCCCCTCCCACCAGTGCGGGATACACCCACCAGTGGTCCAGCAGAGATGGGGGTTACCTTCCGGGCTGGGACAGATGGGTTGTGACGGGATGGTGTAAGCTGGAGCGCCGCCAAGCGTGGCCCTGTCCACAGGGTGTTCCCGGATCAGCGACCAGGAACACCGCTCCGCATCCATAGCATCCTGGACTAGCGTCCTCTTATGTTTCATCGGACGTGACGGCCATTCGTGTCTTTGTGCACGGTAGGGTAGCGGTTGACTCCCAGTCAGAAAGGGCCGTAGACTTGAATTGTACTTGCATATTTTGCAGACACAATTCAATCGATGCATTTTTCGTGAACATGGAAAAGCGTGACGCCAGGTTGGTTAAATAGTGCGTATCCATGGACGAAGAGGTAAGAGGAGACGCAAGGCAATAAGGAGTGGAGAGTTGGAGTGGTTTGCAGAGAATGCATCTGTCGAGTTTTGTGCCGAAAGGTTAAAGATGGAAGGAGAGCGTGAGGGAGAGTGAGATTGTCAGAGAGTGTCAGAGAGTGTGATGAAGTGCCAGAGAGTGTGTGAGAGACTAGATTCAGACTTAGATATTAGTCTAATCCGACTTTAGATGAATGTCTAATGTTTATATATAATAAGAGCTGAAATCTGGATGAATGGGCCGTTTCACCGACTCATGGCATCATATTTGTTTTGACCAATCATGTTGCCGGAGTCGCGGATCTGTAAGCACGTAAATGGCGAACACAGACTCGGCCAGCAGTGGTAAACTTTAATAAAGTGTCTGAAAAGGTTTCAAATCAACACCGCGCCGACTGGTCAAGCATACGCTTATTAAAATCCCTTCCTGAAAGCTTCATCCACTCGTGTGAATGAATGTTCCTTGGATGAAGACTCTGTGACAAAGACTCAAGAGTTTCTGCTGTACCAGGACTGCTGATCCCAGATCAGGGGAAACAGTGTGGTTTGTGTTGATCAAAGCACCGTCACAGAGAGATCCAAGCCAGCCTTCACCCTGTGGAAGACAGTCTTCATCGGTAGTATTGTAACTGCGTGTTGTCGTACCGGCATTTAATATTCAGTTTGATTTCTAGTGCGCCTTCGTTAGATCGCAATACTGATGCTGGCATCGCACGGCAGTCAAATATCAGCTTCCTGACCTCAGGTATTCTGTAAACATGATACTGAACCCGGACACACACACCCAGACATGCTACTGAACCCGGTCACACAGACTCAGACACACACACACACACACACTACACACACACACTCATATGCCCTCAATAATACGTGTACGGTGCACACAAACACACGTAAACATATAAAGACACGCACGCAGGTACGGACACATACACGCACACCCACACGCACACACACACACACACATACACACACACACACACTGTGTTGCACGGTGTGTCCTTTGCACAGTCACTCAATATGAGGACTTTTGTTTTGAAAGAGGCTCTGACACCAGACCCAGAACGCAGTGTGTTTGTTTGGCCTGCCTTGACTCAACAAGCCCGGCTCCCTCTTAGGTAACAGGGCCTCGGCGGGGGCCTGACAGCTCTTCAGCGCAACGCACTCAACCACGGGGCCCGCGCGCACTCACACACACACACACACACACACACACACACACACACACACACACACATCGAGCACGGGTGTGTGTGAGCGTGTGCGCATCAGCGTTGCAAATCCCTAAAGGGCAGGGGGCGGGGGGCTGGGGGGAGGGATGGCGGGGCGGGGAGGGGGAGGGGGAGGGGGGGGGGAGATCGGCAGCGCGGATTGGCCGAGGGATGATTGTCAGAAAACATTTGATGCTGTCCTCTGGACACGCAAGCTGTCAGAGAACAGACAGACGCCGACGAGAGCAGGGGGAGCTGATCCGAGCTGAGGTGTGCTCCGCGTTGTGTCTGCGTGCGTTGCGGGGGGGGGCTCCTGGTCGCGGTCCCGTCCCTGGTCCTCGTCGTGGTCCTGGTCCTGGTCCTGGTCCTGGTCCCTGGTCCCTGGTCCTGTGTTTGCGAGCGGGGCAGCTGTTCAGGTGGATTCTACGGGAAGCGGAACTGTGTCATGGGAGGAGGAGAAGCGGTTGACAGACTTGGCTGAGGAGAGAGAAACCAGGGTGCACTCTTTCTATTTATCTCTCTCTCTCTCTCTCTCTCTCTGTCTCTCTCTCTCTCCCTGTGTCCTGTCTAACTCTCTCTCGCTCCCTCTCTGTCTCTCTCTCTTGCTCTCTCTCTCTCGCTCTCTCTCTCTCTCTCTCTCTCTCTCTCTCTCTCTCTCTCTCTCTTCCACTATTTCTGGCTCACTCTCTCAGGCTCTCTCTCTCTCTCTCTCTCACTCACTATCTCCATTCCTCGCTCGTCCTTGCTTGCGTGCTCTCACTCGAGCTCGCATCCTATACACTCATACACACACTCACACACACACTCACGCACACACACACAAACACACCTAGTCTCAGCATCGCCGCGGGGCCACATATCCGTACGCTCTCATCTTTCATCTGCGGCAAAACACACGGAAAAAAGAGAGGGGGTGTAGCGGTTTCCCCCCTCGCCGGAGAGCGACCATGCTCTCCCTGGACCCCCACAACGGATTTGTTTACCAGGTAGGTCCCAACTCTCTCTCGCTCTCCCCCCCCCCCCCACCCCCCACTCTCCTCGCTTGTCTCTTCCCCCCCCCCCCCCTCCCCTGTCCGTCCGCCGACCGTCCCGGCCAGGGGCCCGGATCTCAAGGTTGTTCCAGGACCCCCCCCCCCCCCCCCGCCCCCCCAATCCCGGGATCACAACAACAACACAGCAGACATCCCGACGCCGTTTTGATCGCCGTGATCGTAAACGGCGTCTGAATTGTCGCGGGGTGTCGGCGCGTCGCGAGACGACATTCCAGCCCCCGGCGTTCTTCGCGTGACTCTCTCTCTCTCTCTCTCTCTCGCCCGACGTGCCTGCGAGGCTTATAGCTCGCCGCTCGCGCGCCGCGCGATCTCACATGACAGGCAGGATAGCGCACACATCGTGGCGCTAAAGACCCCTGCCCTTCGTCCTGCCCGGGTTTGGCTCAAGGCTCGCGTTGTCTATCGCAAACTTGTTCACGAGCGCGTCGGTGTGTGTGTGTGTGTGTGTGTGTGTGTGTGTGTGTGTGTGTGGGTGTGGGTGTGGGTGTCGCCGCCTGCTAGCCTCCGGCGAAGCCACGCAAGAGCTACACGCTAGCTCCCGCACCTGGCGCTCCGTTCATGTATAGTTAATAAGGCATCGCCACGGGCACCGCTGCTCCTCCATGGCTCACCAGTGCCAGGTTGAATGTGGGAGGTCCCGGGGAGGTCAGTCAGCAGATGGAGTCGTGGCAGGGGGGGTGGTGGTGGTGGTGATGGTGGTGGTGGTGGCGGTGGTGGAGTCAAGGAGTGGGGGCTTACGGTGTATGTGTTGGCTCGAGTGGAATGAGGGGGTGGGACGGGGTGACGGGGAATTCAATCCATTATGCCGTGATGGAGTGGTGATAAGGGGGGGGGGGCTAGGGGCGTCTTGCTCAGGGGACGGCGGTTAATGCGTATAGGACATCGGGGATCGAGACCCAGTCGTGTACGACTGCGGTCACCCCGCCCACACTTTATCGCTTGGCTTTTGTCGCTGAGGTGGGTCGGCCCGGGGTGGGTTATAGGCTTTCGTCGTCGCTTCGACCGGGGGGGCTCGGAAAAGCTCGGTTCGAGTCGCTCCACGGACTGTTCCCGTTTGGGCCGGTCGTTAAGTGAGACGCCTACACTACGCTAAAACCCACGGACCGCCTTCCCACCCCGGGATGCTGCGACGGCTGATCCTGCCGGGGCCATTACCACGGCAACCGTCGCCATCTGTGGGGCTCAAAGCGGCCGCCACCAATCACAGGGGCCGTGTGTGTGTGCGCTGACCGTTAATCCCCATCCCCCCCCGCCCCCGTCCCCCTTCTCCCCCCCCCTCTCTCTCTCTCTCTCTCTCTCTCTCTCTCTCTCTCTCTCTCTCGGCTGATAGAATCCCACCTGGCTTGATGTAGCGTGTAGCGTTGGCCACGCTGCTAAATCAGCCTTTACAGCATACACACAGATTGACATCAGAACCAGTTTCGTATGGCCGATTTTCTTTCCGCTTGCCACGTCACACGCTCTCCACGACGTGCTGCCGGTGTGCCCGCTGTGGCACGGACCTCACGGCGCTTGTGTGCGCTAGTCCTGAATAAGCTGTTTCTAGGGTACACCACGTGCCCTGCTTTTGAAGCTAATGTAAACATTCATCATCCCCCCCGACCGCTCCGTGCGTCACCCCCCCCCCCCCCCCCCCCGAACCTCAGGGGAGAGATACCGTCCGGAAGACCTACAAACACATCCCAGGCTAGCCGGCGGCTAAGCTAGCCTAGCTCCCGGGAGCGGGCGCGCTCTCCTACAGCGTTAGCGGCGCGGCGGTGGGAACGGAGCGCTGTGTGAATCAATCCTATCGGAGCTTCACATCGCCGGAGGCCGGTGTGAATATCAGTTTTGCGAGACAGAGATCTGTTTGTATAACTGGCTTTGCTCTCCGAAGGATAACATCAGGTGATAGCGGAGCTGTTCCTCCATTGTTGACCACCTCAGCGGTCTCTCTGCTTCGGCGCCCCCCCCCCCACCCCCACCCAGCAGTTGGGTCGCGTTAGCCTGTCATCCGACACCCCTGGGCCCGGGAGAGACCAAGCTATGTGGACGGGGAGGACTTTTACTTTCGCTTTGTTTATCTGCGGCCGGGTGCTCCAGCCCCAGTCTCTCGTAGTCTCTGGTGAAATCAGCGTGGCTGTGTACGTATTTAATACACAGTTAAATGTATGGAAGTGTGGGTACAATCGGGTTATTACACAGAAAGCCCTTGAACGGTGCGATATTGATAGAGGCAGGGCAAGGAAAGGCAAGGCGACTTTATTTACGTGGCACTTTTCATACACGACGGCAGACTCAAAGTGCTGCCTCGCGAATTACGTTCGCTTCGTGAGGATAGACAGACATACAGACTTATGTCTGTATGTCGGTTTAACGCAGACAGACAGACAGAGAAAGAGAGCGTCAATGTTTGACAATCAAATGTAACTGTCATTGAATTAGTCTCTCAGACTGCTCTGAGGCGTACGTGATATAACCAACCCCACGCTGGGGTTAATTCGTTGTCTATTGATCCCGGCGGTTCTGACATTCGTATCATTCCCCTATACTGTCGGCCTAAATCCATCGGTGGAGAAGAGTTGGTGTGGAACTAGGATACTAGAGATCCAGATCTGTCTACAAGTTGTTTTCTAGTAGTCTTTTGCTTGTGCTCGGCACTCTTGTGTCAGAGGCCCAGGGGTAGAGGCAGCAGGCTTAACGACGCACAGCGGTATTGCTAAAACATGGATGATTGTCTGGTTAATTGCCAGTTAATTAAACGACCGGCTCCCGCGCGGAGGCGGGGCCCGCCGCTACACAGGCGAGCCCGCGCTGACTGCCAGCCCGCGTAACGAGGTAGCGCGCGTGCACACAGAGAAGCAGCGGTCGTGACTGTTTGTTATGCTAGCCCTTGGCTCACCGCGGTTTAATCGTGCGTTCTGGGGCCAGGGGCCAGGATCTGCGGTCCTGGGTACACTGACTGTGTTGACCCTGTCCACGGGGCCCCCCGTAAACAACAACAATAACGTTCACTCTGATATGGGACTTTTTTTTTTTCGTTTTTTACAAAATGCCCCCATACTAGAGCTATTTTCTGTATTTTCGTCGTTGTTGTTATGATGCAAGGGCGTTATGTATGACATGACACATGGTGTACAATGTAGCAGGTGTTGAGTTTGGTTTTTGGGTGTAGCTCAGTCTGATAAGAGATCAAAACTGTTATTGTGTTGGCGACCTTGAGAACTAGGTCATCTGATGAGGACAGGTTAAGGCTTCCCGAACGTGACTACAACTCAATGGAGGGCGGTTACCCTTTCCAGGAAAACCTATCAAACTGCTTTTTCTCCATCTAGTAATGAAGTCATAGTCATAGTCTATTGGTGCTTTAGTCCTAGAGACTCACAGAGCGCAGCGCATCCTAAACAGATTACAAATGAGTCTTTAGGTTTAACGGCATCATGTGGTTTCACACACACACACACACACACACTCACGTGCACACACACACACACACACACGTACACACACACACACACACACACAAAGATGTATCAACCAATCAGAAATTGTGGTAGGATGCGTTGGGTGTTTGTCTGTGTGTCTGTATGTTTGTCTGTGTGTGTCTAAGTAAAGCTTGGGTTATAACTGTGAGTATGTTATGTGTGTACCCAGAAAATACAGTAAGATTACACCGTATGTACGTGGTTGAATGTATGTGCCCGTGTGTGTGCCCGTGTGTGTGTGTGTGTGTGTGTGTGTGTGTATGTCGTGGAGGTGTTTTGTTCCATTATGTGCTTCATATGTACAGCCCTGCAAATCAATAGGCTTATGTAAGCCTGCCGCTTGGACTCTTTGTCTCCGGTAAAGTAAACATATTCTCTATGCAGAGCGGCTCCCGGTGTGAATACATTATTGCGGTATCAGGGAGCAGCCATGAATACAGAACAGGCTGGAGGATCACTCTGGAGCTCAAGGTCACTGCTTTAGCCTGAAGGTCATGGCTCCCTGCTTAGCATCGCACCACACGCGAGCGCACACTAACACGCACGCGCACACACACACACGCGCACGTATACACATACACACACACACACATCCTGCACGCAAGACACACACACACACACACACACAGAAATGCACACACACCTCCTGCACGCAGGACACACACACACTCATACACACACATACATACACACACACACACACACACACACACACACATACATACACACACACACACACACACACACACACACACACAGAAATGCACGCACACGTCCTGCACGCAAGACACACACACACACACACACACACACAAATGCACACACATTTCCTGCACGCACGACACCTACATACACACGCGCGCGCGCACACACCCACACACACACCCATACACAGTCGTAGCGAGAGACCCACAGGTTCACACTGAGACCCTCTCAAAAACATAAGCCCCCCCACTCAAACCCAGTCAGCATGCGACAAACGCAAACACACAAAGACAAGCACCGATACTCTCACGCACGCACACGCTCGCACGCGCACACTCTGCAAGCCCTGAGCCTGTGGTGTGGCACTCCCGCCACAGCGGTGCATCGGCCCTTCTCATTCGCCGCTCGGGCGAGTCAGACCACTGCCCCCCCCCCCCCCCCCCCCCGAACACACCACGCGCTCGTGGTGGACCAGACACGAAGCCAGCGGCTCTGGCGCTTTAGCGTCAGCAACGCCGCTGCTGCTGCTGCTGCTGTGTCGTGATGCTGGCGTGATGCCATGGTGCCATGACGCCGTTTGGGGTCAGCATGTCGGCATGCCGGCAGGTGTCTCCGTTTCTGTTGCTTAGGTTTATATTTACATTTGGGGCGTTTAGCAGACGCTTTTATCCAAAGCGACTTGCAATCAGTACATTCGTCGTAAGAAAGTGAAACAATATGTCGCTGTCGGTACAGTAAAGATGTTCATAGATAGGACCAAGTGCAAGCACTCACAGTCGCGTGGTTGACCCATTCCCCGTGTACAGCAATGACAGCAAGCTAATGCTACACAATCAAGTACTATGAATAAATACAGCATACAGTAAGTGCGTACATGAAGTGCGTACATAAAGGGCCAGGACGTACAACATACAATAGCGGGCGGGGGGGGGACTGGATGGGGACTCTAGCTCTAAGTCTAGCTCTAGCTGGTTTGATACTATTACTACGTGTACTATAACTACTACAACTATACTATACTACTATTAATCAAATGACTGATATTTCGCATTTCAGTCGTCGCACAAACAAAACATTTGATTGATATGTAACGTCTGATGGCAGATGAGCTTAAATCTGCGGGTACTGCGCTTTTCACTTTGTCACACACACACACACACACACACACGCACGCACGCACGCACGCACGCATGCACACACACACACACACACACACCCACCCAAGCACACAGACACATACCCGGACACACACACACACACACACACACCCAAGCCACGATCAGGGTCAAGGAGTCGTGACATGACAGACCATGTTTGCACGCTGTCACACTGTGTGACGTACACATCCGTGGCAGGCTTTCACTTATTGACGTCCTGTTGAATTGACAACACAGCGGACGAGGTTATCGATTCCGTGTCACCGGCCCTGCAGTAAGGACCATGTATAATTAACTGCGTTCCTCTGCACAGTTCGGCTTTGATTCGTAACGGCAGTTCTCAAAGTGCGACGCGGGCGTATGCCATGGTCGGTTACGGTACATGGTCAATTAAATGCATTATTTACATACTGCTTGAGTATGGATACATAACGACAGGACACATTTTTTAGAATGATTACTATGTGCTGGCTGTTGACGGCTCTTTAATGACATTCAAGCACCAGTGTATTTCTAATTAGAAAAGGTCTCATTGAGATTCCTTAGCAGAACGAATAGACTCGATTTGTATTTTCCACCGTCTTAGCAACAATGCATTCCTCCCGCTTACGACGAGTGTCGTGGTTTTATGGAGCGACGGCTAAAGACTCAATCGTATCATAGTTGCGATCAACTGCTGTCGTTTTCTAAAAGCGCGTTAAAACCAGAACCCGTGGTTGAACTTTTCACACAATACATCTTAGTGTCTAAACAAATCGACAAATCCCACAGGGTGGGATCTGCTTTTCTTCTCCTTTTTTTTTTCTTACGTGAACAAAGTAACAAACATCACCAAAAGGAGTCAAGAGATCGCCGTGATTTTTGTCGTGACGTCACCAACGGACCCAAAAACACATGTTTCCATGGCAGCCTGGGTCGAGATGAAACCCAGGTTCCTGAGTCGGCCCGGGGGGGCCCGATTTAGACCCTGGCTGCTGTTCTCACGGTACCAGAGGGGGGGGGGGGGGAGGGGACGGCCTATCACTGAGACTTAGCAGTGTTCCTCCCAGAGGGGGGTGTCCTGGGGGTGGAGGGGGGGGGGGGGGGGGGGGGGCGGGGTCCCCCTGAGATAGCCATCGTCCCAGACTGTCACTTACTGTTAGATCAGTGCTGCGACAGGACTCACAGGACTGGGAACACTTTCCTTCTCTCTCTACCGCTTGCCTGCCCTCTCTCTCTCGCCTGCTTCTCTTTCCTAGTGCTCCACTTTGTCCCAAAGTCTTTCTTTGTTTTTCTCTCCTTATTTTTTACGTCTTTCTTTCTTTCTTTCTTTCCGTCTCTCTGTCTGTCTGTCGATATTTCTTTCTCTTTCTTTTCTTTGCTACTTTTTGTCTTTCTTTCTGTCTGACTGTCTTTCCTTCCCTCCCTCCCGTCCTTATTTTATTGTATTCCTCTCTCTTACCTCTCAGTCAGTCACTCTGTCTCTCCTCCCTCGTCAGCCTGGACAGGCTGGGGTTCTGTCCACTAGGAGGAGCGGGCGAGAGAGGGGCGAGAGAGGCTGTGGTTGTGTCCACCAGTAGTGAGAGAAGCCCGGTCTGTAAGTATCGTGGCTGAACGGCCTGAGGATTGAAAGGCAGACACAGAACCGATCACACTCGGGGGCGAACGATCTCTGTGATAACCATGAGGCATCTGCCAGGGACAAAGAACATCCCCAGACTTCTAATGTATCCTTATCTACTTCTGGTGCGTGCGCGTGTGTGTGTGTGTGTGTGTGTGTGTCTGTGTGTGTGTGTGTGTGTGTGTGTGTGTGTGTGTGTGTGTGTGTGTGCGTGCGTGCATGTGTGCGTGTGTGTGTGTGTCTGTGTGTGTGTGTTGTGCATGTGTAAGCTCACAACATCTGTCCTGTAAGCTATACATCTTAACGCTACGGCGTCTCGCACATGGCTGTGTGTGTGTGTGTGTGTGCGTGTGTGTGTGTGTGTGTGTGCGTGTGCGTGCATGTGTGTTTGTGTGTGTCTTAATCCGTACAGGATTTCTCTCCCTGGACGGCAGAGCCCGGATAAGATTCTCCTAAAACACGCAGATACATAGCTTTAAAACCTGGTTCAGATCACCAACAACAACAACAGCAGCAATAATGGCATTAAAATAACAACTCTTTATAATAATAATATAGATTTTTTATTGTTATCATCATTAGTAGGCTGCTTTAAAAGCTTTTAAAGAACTTTTCCGAACAATTGACAATGACAATGTGAATCATTTTCGGGTCAAATATGTGTCACACAATAAGAACCACACAATAGAACAATGAGGCAATAAAGTGGAAGGCGATAAGGAGGGATGGAGAAAGTGTCCTTTACAGAGCGCTGTGGATGGATGTGAGCCTTAGGGTGTGGCTGTTGGCACATATGGACATTTGTCAAGCGTGCCCATGGTATGAGAGTGGTTGGATTACGCTCTCACAGAGTCTGACTGGCTGAGCCCATCCTCAACAGGTTTTTTGGTGATTCGGCAGGTATCGCCTGTTGTTGCCTCTGAAAATCACGGTTTACAAGGTACAAGGTATCTTTATTATCCCCGTGGGGCACAGCCAGCAGTAAAAAAAAGTAACAGCAAACACATAACGGATAAGATAACAGATAACACAACGGATCACATTTACATGTGGTTATTGACCAGACTGATGGCAGCAGGCAGAAATGACTTTTTTCAACCGGTTTGTTTGGCAAAGTGGCGGCTTGGATCTGCGCAGAGAGGGGGTTGAGAGGGGGTTGCGTCTGTTGTTGCTTTTGGAAAAGTTTATCGAACGGCTTTATCGAACAATTGAAGACTATCACGATTTGCAGACTCAAGCAACGATTGAAGAATTTGTCACAAATGCATCCTGTGGCTTTGTCCAACAGAATCCACGCGTCTGATGTATGTGGCTATTGTTATTTTACCCGATTACGATCGTTGTGTAGCGACAGCACCGCAGGGGAAGTCAGCGATAAAAGAAAGAGCGATGCATTAGCTCCTTGTTTTAGTCGTATAAAAAAAAAGGCGATAAATCGCACTACACACAACTTACTTTCACGCCAGCGGCTTTCTCCAAATCGTTTTCCAAAAAACGATTTTTAATTTGTAACACATTTTGCATTTTTAACACATTTTAGCTCTGAGCTCACGCGACGACGAGCTAATCCTCGTCGGCCGTCCGTCGCTTCTTTCTTCTCCCGGCGGTTTCCAATCCCAGAGAGTGCCGGGGGGGGGGGGGGGGGGGCGGCGCTGTAGGATTACCACGGTAACACATCATGGGGTGGAACACGATTCACGGGGGCTTTAGGTCAGCACACAGCGGGGCGGGTACAGTGTGTTGAGATGAACTGCGCCCCCGTGTCTCATCACAGGAGCGGCGGTAGCTCAGGAGAGTAGAGCGGGTTGGCCGGTACACCGGAAGGTCGCTGGTTCGATCCCCGGCCCCTCCTAGCTCAGTGTCGAGGTGTCCCCTGAGCGAGACGCCCTCACCCTGACTGCCCCCCGACGAGCTGTGCTGTCGCCCGGCGTGGGTTGACTCCGCCGGCGGTGTGTGAACGTGTGCATGAATGGGTGAATGTGAGGCAATGTTGTAAAGCTCTTTGGATAAAAGCGTTATTTACTGTTAGTCCATTCACCATATATCACAGGTGACACGCGCCAGGGTTGGATTTGAGGGCCGCGTGGAAAAAACAACATTGTTCGGAACACATACGTACTTTAAAGTGACGTGTCGCGACAGGAAATGTGAATATGAGGGGCGAAATGTGGCAGGATGTGATAAGATGAGAGGCTCACACATCACCGAGCTGTGTGTTAGCATGTTGCAGGCCTCTCTCTGAAAGGCGGTGGAAATATGACGATAGCAATTTTGACCAGCTGTTGTTGAGTTGATGAGATCATGATTTTGCCTGGTTTTTTTTTTTCACGACACGTTCGTTTCGTTTCATTTACGTCAATCATACGACGTGACTCATTTTTCAAAACCATCAAACCACAATCGTGTGCGTGTTTGTGAGAAAGTGTGAAAGTAGCTCACAGTGGATGTTAAAATGACGGATGTCACGGTGGCTTTAACCAGTGACGGTCGCCGTCAAAGGCTTTAAGTGCCGTGACCCAATTTCACCGGTCATCATTCATAATAATGCACCGACTGTAACCGCGTATCCTTCCTGTTTCATCACCTTTTGCCAGTGCTACAGCCGCACACACGCACGCACACATGCACACGCACACACACACACACACACACACACCACCACGGGTTTGTAACAGCTTCCATTGTTTGAATCACGTGTGTTATATCATTCCTAACGTGTATCTGTGTCGTATTGCCTACCTCTCTGTCTCTATCCATCACTTTCTCCCCATCTCTCTCTGTCTCTCTCTCTCTCTCTCACGCACACACACACACACTCCATCACGGATCTGTAACAGCGTTCGTTGTTTGAATCGCGCGTGTTACATCACTCCTAACGTGTGTCCGTGTGTGTGTCGCCTGTGCCCGTGGACACACGGTACAACGCGCAGGGGGCCTTTTGACTCTTTGTTCTGCCCGGCGGTCGCTGGTGGAGCCGCGGCCGTCCTCCGGTATCGATTGGGCGCGCCGGTGGGCGGCGTACCGCCGCGTTCAGACGGTTGCCGCGCGTGTTTTCCACTCAGCCTGTGTGCGATGGGTTCTCCTCCCTCTGGGACCTATCGACCAATGCCGCTCGCTTGTTTCCGAACTGTTTCCGAGGACATTAAATATTCACCGTCGGGGTGAATGTACGCCGACCCGACGGCTGACTCCTCCCCCCCCCTGTCCCCCCGCCCTTCCCCCTCTCCCCCCTCGCCCCCTCCCCCCTGCTTTATTATTATTATTTTTTTTTTTAGGTCAGCTCTATTTTTAGACATGGAACCTGACGGAGCCTGAATCCTCCTCTCTCTCTCTCTCTCTTTGTCTCTCTCTGTCGCTATCGCTCTCTTTTTCTCCCTCTGTCTCTATCTCTCTCTCTCTCCCGCTCTTTCTTTCTCTCTTCATCTCTCTCTCTCTCTCCGTGTATGTAGGTCTCTGTCCCCACCTCTCTCTCCATCTATGTCTTTCTCTTGAACTCGCTCTGTCTCTCTCTGTAGGTTTCTCTATTTCTGTCTCTCTACCATTCTCCTTTTAGATGGCTCTACCGCTTCATCAATCTGTCAGCTAATAAATAGCCAGTAAATGTAAAATCTCTCTCCCTCTGCGGCTCTCTCGCTCTGTCTCTCTCCCTGTATGTGCATGGGTGTGTGCCCACACGTGTGTGTGTGTGTGTGTGTGTGTCACTTCCTCTCTGTCTCTATCTATCACTTTCTCACCTCCCCTCTTTCTGTCTCTCTCTCTGTCTTTCTCTCTCTCTCTCTCTCGCTGTCTCTCTCCCCTTCTGCCTCTATCTCTCTAAATCTGTCGTTCTTATATCTGTCTATCTCCCTGTGCCCACGCATTTCTGTGTGTCTCTACCTCTCTGTCTATCTATCACTTTCTCCCCATCTCTCTCTCTCTGTCTCTCTCTCTGTCTCCACCTCTCTCTCTCTCTCTCTCTCTCTCTCTCTCTGTATCTTTACCCACTGAACCTGGCTGCGGTGTGTTCCTGCTGTGACATCACGTATCTGGGCTCCCTCAAAAGTGACGATAAGGCTGATTAATGGGTTTCAATGCGTTTGTCTGTTTGTCTGTGTGTTTGTTTCGCAGAGAACAGATGAAGAGGCGGTGGTGGACCGGGGGGGAACGCGCTCCATGCTCAACACCAACTTTGAGAAGGAGGAGCTGGAAGGTAACGGCGTCACCCGGACAACAACAAACCAACAAACAAACAACAAACCAACAAACAACAACAAGCCAAACGCACCTTGACCGCGCACAATCCTGCCCGGTTCCCCTGTTTTGTCACCGTTGTGTGTCGTAGTGTACCCATTTGAAGCTAGGGTAGGCAAATTGTATTGTTAAAGCGTGTTTGGTCATATTTGTGACAATTCTCCGAACATCCCGACAGCAATCACTAAATCAACTAGCTTTGACCGAAAAAACAACAACAAGCCGACACAGGTGATGGTTCATTTGCATAAAGAAGCCTTAGGTCTCAATGACACTTCAACACGGTGACAGCCTGAATAGTGGACCAATCGCGTGTCCTCACTCTTCACATCTCAAGGGGCGCTCTCATCCTGCGATGCTGGGCCATTGCCATGGTTACCGCTCTGCTTTTGGCGCCGTGGTAACGGCGACGCTGCGTCAGCCCATCGGAGACGCGGGAAATCCTTTGATCCGCACAGCCCCCTATTCCTCCCCCCCTATTCCTCCCCCGACCCCCCCCGACCCCCCGACCCATCTCTGTCGCTCTTTACTTCTTCTGGAAATGTTTCCTCTAAATGGAAAAAAAATGGAACGTCAAATCGTCACATCGAGATTTGATGTACCACTTTTTTCTTTTTCTTGTTCTGGTTAAAAAGTCAGGCTTGGGGTCAACCTTAAATATACGTCTGACACTACACTGAGTGGCAATCGACAAGAGATCAGAGAGTTCTAAAAAAAAAAAAAAGTCCTAATCGGATCACGGTGAGTATTTCGGGGGCCGTCGGACGCACGGACGTCACGGCAACGTGGTGGAGGACGAGGGAAAGGCACAAGAAAACATTATTCCATGACATCAGCAGAGGCTGACGCCCGGAGCATCTGAGCTATTTGTATGAACCCCCCCACCCCCCGCACCACACAAACGCACGTACGCATGCACACACACACACACACACACACACACACACACACACACACACACACACACACACACACACACACACACACAAATGCACGCACGCACGCACGCACACACACACACACACACACACACACACACACACACACACACACACACACACGCACGTACGTACGCACACACACACACACACACACACAAACGCACGTACGTACACATGCACACACACACAAACACACACGCATGCACGCATGCACACACACACACACACACACAAACGTGCACACACACACACACACACACACACACACACACACACACACACACACCACCATAGCCCATCATGGCTCACTGATCAGTGCTGGGTCCTGGACATTTCTAGACCGGCAGGATGGTGTCGTCGAAAGGTTCTGCGTTCGAGACCCAATGTGGGCAGCCGAACCCCCTCCACCTGCTCCCTAATGACGTGTATCTCAATGAGAACTAAGTAGGGAAAAGGCACAAAGCATACAAAGCTCTGGTTGCAAAGTGAGATCCAATCAAGTCTCATAAACGGAAGTCACCCCAAGGTAGCAACGTCAGGACTCAGACGCTGATCATTACAGAGCTGCCTGCTTCTATACTCCCACGGTCCGTCGACGCACACAGAGGAAAATAGGCCGGGTGAACGCAATATAATCCGAGCGATAATGATGTCGGAAAAACCGTTCAAATGCACTGCTTAAAAGGCCCACGTGCATCACAACCTCAGACAGCAAAAAAAAAAAACTGCACTTTGATTGCGCCGGGCGCGTTCATTTGGATCGGTGTGTCAAGGCTGTCGGACACCAAAGCACTACACGTGTTCCCTGATCGACCAATCAGAGATTACTCACTGCGACCCCCCCCCCCCCCCCCCCCCCCGTGGAGAAGGGCACCGCGTTTGCCGAGCTCCGGGAGGACTTTTCTTCGCACGTCTATGCGGATCTCCTGCATGCATAATTCAACGGAGTCGAGTGGTTTGGGCTTTACTCACCCCGCTCCCTCGTAATCTGATATTATCCAGGGAGGATTGTGTTCAGTAAGTGGGCGGCAGTGGCTCAGAAGGTTGCTGGTTCGATCCCCCCCCGGCTCCTCCTAGCTGTGAGTTTCGAGGTGTCCCCTGAGCAAGGCGCCCTCACCCTGACCGCTCCTGACCTGAGCTGGCTGTCAGCCCTGCGTGGGTTTTACTCCGCCGTCGGTGTGTGACCGGATGAACGGTCGCAAGTCGCTTTGGATAAAAGCAAAGTAAATCTAAGCACAAAGAAAAGGTGATGAATCGGGGGCCGACAGAAGTTGAACTGGGTGAATGTAGCGCAAAACTTAGGCCAAAAAAAATCTAAGTTTGTGTATGATTAAGTTAGGAGATAACCATCGACTGTTATCTCCTAACTGGAGATAACAGTCATCTCCTAACTGGAGATAACAGTCGTTCTTCCGGGAATCGAACCGCGAACCCTGGCAGGGGTGATGCTGTCCTTTCCGCAGCTGACGCCGCACATACTGCTGTCGCGGGCGTTCAGGCTCTGGGTTTGCGTATGGCCTGACACACATTGAAGGGAACACTGTGTTGTTAATATTACACCATAAGTTAAGTCAGGACGACACGAGGCAGACAGGAAGTAGCCGGTGGCCGGCAGAGACAGGAAGTAGTGAGCGCGCCGTCTCGGGGCCGCCAGGAGAGAGGTCACCGGTCCGCTTGGATTACCATCAGGCGGGCCCTGAGGGCGCACACACACACGCACACACGCACACACACACACACACACACACACACACACACACGAAGTACAATCAAAAAACGACACACACACATGTACAAATATATCACCAATATCACAAACACGCACATATGCAAACAAACACAATGGATGTGGACAAACACGCACACGCACACACACACACACACACACACACACAATAATGTACAGGCTCACACATGTGCACACGCGCAAGCGGACACACGCAAGCAGACGCGCACACATGCTCATGCCTACACACGACCATGCAACTACGTACACACAAATGCACGTTATCACACGCACGAATGGGCACGAGCCATGGTGAGCACACGTGCACATTCTTTTACACACACACACACACACACACACACACTGAAACGTACACATGTTTGTGCGCGCAGATGCACACAACGTTGGGATCTCTTCTGCGCCGGAGCGCATGTCGGCCTGGCCCCCGTCAGCCGAGAGAACACAGAGTCTCTGCTCGCGTCTCCTCCGCAAGACAAGCGCCTTATTTTAGCTCCTGACTCATCCCCTCGACCGCTGTTTCGTAATACAGCATTGCATTGTGGGTATCGCGTTACAAAGTGCAGCGGGTCGCTTTCACAGAAGGTTTGCCTTCGACGCGAATCGCTTCTTGAATGTTTAAACGATGTCTGAACTGATGTTTTTGGAGTCAATAAATAAATAAAACCCAACGCAAGAAATGGGCACTTTAAAAGCTTTTTCTGTGAGGATCCCGGCCCACATGTTGAGAACCACTGCCCTGAGGCTTACGGTTAGAAATATGCTGTGTTAGTGTTGCATAAACATACAGACATATTGCAGAGATGTAATGAGATTTTCAGGACAAAAAGAAAAGAATGCAAATGCTTAAATACATAAAAAAAAAAAAAAAAAATAGAAGTAAAACTATCATCACTACTACTATCACTACTAACTATTAGTAGCACGGCTCCAACCTCTGGTCTTTCGGTCTGTCTCTCTCTCTCTCTCTCTCTCTCTCTGGGGTCTCCAGGTCACCGGACGCTGTACATCGGGGTCCACGTGCCGCTCGGCAGGAAGTCCCACCGGCGCCACCGCCACCACGGACACCGGCACAGGAAGCGCTCCAAGGAGAGGGACTCCGGCGTGGACGACGGCCACGAATCCCCCTCCCACAGTACGTCTCATGGCCGGCACGGAGACGTGCGTTCCGATCGGCGGGATTGGGAGTCGTTTTGAGGTCGCCGTTGGGCGCTCCCCCCCCCCCCAAGATCTGAGCGGGGCGCTTGTCTGACTTGTGTGTGTTTCCTCCGGCGACGGAGGAACACGCTGTCCGCCGCACACATCTTACCGCCGTCCTGTTTGTTCTTTTTCTCGCCCTCCTCCTCGTCCTCTCCTCCCCCTCTCCTTCTGCCACCATCTCGCTGTCTGTCTCTCTCTCTCTCTCTCTCTCCCATGTTCTCTCTTTCGTCCTACCGCTGTCTACATCTCTCCCTCTCTCCATCGCCCTGTCTCTCTCTCTCTCTCTCTCTCTTTCCATCGCCCTGTCACTCGCTCTCTCTCCATCTCCTTTATCTCTCTCTCCTCTATCTCCTTTATCTCTCTCTGTCTCTCCCTCTCTCTCTCCATCTCCTTTATCTCTCTCTCACTCTCCATCTCTCTCCATCGCCCTCTCTCTCTGCCTCTCTCCCTCAATCTCCTTTATCCCTCTCTCCCCGTCCCTTGCAGCAGACACGCCGGCCCAGAGGGTGCAGTTCCTGCTGGGGACGGAAGATGGCGACGAGGAGCACATCCCCCACGCCCTCTTCACGGAGCTGGACGAGATCTGTGTCCGGGAAGGAGAGGACGCAGAGTGGAAGGAGACGGCCAGGTACGTCCCCCCCCCCCCCCCCGGTGCCCTGGTATACGACCGGGTCGGCCCACTAGCGCAACGCTGCTCATTCTGCCGTAAGCTAACATTAAGCCAATGGCAAACTTAAGGCTTTAGTTGTGGTTCCACGGTTGACGCAACGCAAGGGGAGGGTTTGCGGAGCCGTTACGTCCTCGCGGACCCTCCTTGCGTCTGCCGCGAGGGCCTGACGTGCGCCTCCCGAAAATGCTTTACCTTGCGTCGTGGCGAAGCGGCAGCAAGGGCTGTGATTGGTCCGCTGACAGAAACGCCGACGCAGAAACACAAAACAGGTTCAGGACCGCGTCGAGGCGACTGCGTGGTCGTTGCGTTGCGTCGACGTGGCACCATAACGCAGCCAAATGGTCAATTGACTCCCGAGCTAGCAGTCAAGTAACGCTAAGCTAACAGTGAACTTGCGCTAAGCTAACACCCGATGTGGCGGTGCAAAATGGCGGGCTCTGTGAAAGAGTGGATGTAGATATAAAGGGGCTCGTTCTAAAGATAACGGAAACACGACGGTATTTTCATGGGATTATACACTAAACATAATAATGAATAATGTATTTCCTGCCATGGCTGCTCCGCTAGATGCCACTAAATTGGACACACTGCCCCTTTAAGTATCAGGTAAGGGTTAGGTTACCTGTCATACACCTAAAGTTCGGAACGCAGTGATCGGAATTGAAAACCCAGTACCTTTCAGATACTTAAAACAGCCTAGCCCACCTCGTCCAACCGAAAAGCGCTTCGGTTGGAAGCTATTTTACCAAAGCGACTTACAATAAGTACATTCGTCAGAGGAAGGGGAAACAATATATTACTGACAGATAGGAAGATGGGAACTTTATTAATCCCTTAGGAAGGTTCTCTCAGGAAATTGCACTTCCAGCAGCAGCAAACAGAATGTTACAAGTAGAATAAGATAGTATAAATAAAGTATAAATGTGCAAAAGTACAAAATACAAAATGCAAAAAAATATATATGCAGGGAAACTATATCCGTGAAGAATAGTATAAAAGCCAATATTTACATGCGGGAGTGCTTAAACAGTACAACAACTCAGTGCAAGAAAGCTCGTCGGTACAGTGAGAGCCTCTTACGACTTCTTTCGTTGACGATTCCCCGAACTCCAGGTGGCTGAAGTTCGAGGAGGACGTGGAGGACGGCGGGGAGCGCTGGAGCAAGCCCTACGTGGCCACGCTGTCCCTGCACAGCCTGTTCGAGCTGCGCTCCTGCATCATGAACGGCACCGTCATGCTGGACATGAGAGCCAACTCGCTGGAGGAGATCGCAGGTAACGCACCCTTAACCCTCAACCCCAACCCCCGCCCCCCTCGCCCCGCCCCCCTCCCCGCCCCGCCCCCATCATCATCCGTAACCGGGTCACCAGCGAACAGACCTCTGAAGAATAAGTCCCGCCTTCCCTCGGTCAAATGTCTATGGCAAATAACATGGGGTTTATGAATGATCGTACATAACAGACTCTGTAGGTGGTGGAGAAGTAAAATCTGCCAAGGGAACCGGAGCCTCGGAGGTGGGACTTATTCTTCAGAGTTCTATGGTTTCGTTACGATGAACTCAGCCAGAAGTAACGTCCACACCGGAGTTTGGCCCGGGGACTCGAGTGGACCAATGAAATCGCAGTCGGCAGAGGACAGGAACCAACGAGGACAGGGGGGGGGGGCGGGATTAGCAAGACACTCACTCCTCATTGGTTCGTTTTCATAATTCACCCCCGATGACAAAAGAAGTAAGACGATTGTTTGGATTGGACGTCTTCAACGTCGTAATCTCAAAATGACGGTGTAATTATTGATTAGTACAGAGCTAAAAGAATGATAATAAGTAAATTAAATAAATAAAAATCATTGCTCTCTCCCATAAAGACAATAGTTCATATTAAAAACTAGTTATTACACTCAAAACAAAATCTAAAAATCTAAAAAAGTTAAAAACCAAACTGAAAACTTAAAGTCATGGGTTTGCCAGTCAAAGCCTAGAAATAAAAAAGGCAGCAATGACTTGTAGATGTCCTTTGGGCCCCGGGGGGGGTGAGGGCTCGGCTGGGAAAAGGGACACTGCGTGTATCGGGGGTTTAAATACTGTTGTTAGTGAGTCATCACTAACACGGCGGTGGCGCTGCGATGGCCGCGATCCAATCAGCTTAGCATCTGCGACCGCATCCTCCGCAGGGGGGGAGGAGTTTGGGCAGCGCACGGAGAGTTAGACGGAGAGGAGATTTAACCCGGCGGAGTCGCGTTGTTGTGTCGCGCAGCTTCCTGTCGAAATAATGAAATAAAAGCGCGACCCCGCCCGCTCGGGAGAACGCTGATCCTCGGATGACGCAGACGTTTTATTACTCTGTGTTTCTGAGAGGGTGTGGATGGCGGACGGGGTGTATCGGGGTCAGCGCACCGGGTTCATTACCGATGCAGACACTCTGACACAGCACTAGGTGTTTGGACTCGCTGGCCGGGGCGCAGGCTCAGCCAAAAGCACAATGTCCTGCTACTCTCCCATTTCTTCCACCATTTCCCCAACAAAGATTCCCTGTTATTCCCATCCAGCACCGTGTCTTCCTCTGGCTTTGTGTGTGTGTGTCTGTGTGTGTGTGTGTGTGTGTGTGTGTGTGTGTGTGTTGTTCTTCAGACAGGACACTAATGATACTCCTTTCACTCTGTCTCTGCGTGTGTGTGTGTTCGTGTCTGTGTGTGTCTGTGTGTGTGTGTGTGTACGCGCGTGTGTGTGTGTGCGCGTGCATGTCTGTGTGTGTACTTGTGTGCGTGTGCGTGTGCTACATGTACGTGTGTGCGTGTGCATGTGTGTGTGTGGCATGCATGCGTGTATATGCGTGCGTGCGTCAACGTGTGTGCGCATGTGCGTGCCTGTACCTGCGCGTGTGTGTGTGTGTACCTGTGTGTGCGTGCGCTTGCGTCCGTGTGTGTGTGTGTGTGTGTGTGTGCGGGTGCAGACATGGTCCTGGACCAACATGACCTGTCCGGCGCGGTGGGGCCCGAGGCGCGGCGGCGGATCCGCGAGGCGCTGCTGAAGCAGCACCACCACCAGAACCACAAGAAGCTGGCCAACCGCATCCCCATCGTCCGCTCCTTCGCCGACATCGGCAAGAAGCAGTCGGAGCCGCACTCCATGGACAAGAACGGTACAGGGGCCACACACACACGTAGAGAGACACACACACACACATAGAGAGACACACACTCCATGGACAAGAACGGTGCAGGGGCCACACACACACACATAGAGAGACACACACACACACATAGAGAGACACACACTCCATGGA
>NC_140294.1:2204182-2269193 GCF_964030765.1 Micromesistius poutassou
CCATGTTATTTTTGACTTATATGTATATAACTTGATATATATATATATGTATATAAAATTGATCAACAGGGAAAATGATCTGTAAAATCAGCTACCTAGAGCCAGTGCCACTGGTTCGAGCCATTTTACAGCTGGGAGGTTCCAGAGGCACAGACAACATAATTTTCATTGACATTTAAGAGACCTTGCAGACGCTTTCATCCAAAGCGACTTACAACCACTCATTCACACATTAACACACACCGACGGCGGAGTCAACCACGCAAGGGACGACAGCCAGCTCAGGGTCAGGAAGCGGTCAGGCTTAAGAGGCGTCTCGCTCAGGGGACACCTCGACACTCAGCTAGGCCGAGCCGGGGATCGAACCGGCAACCTTCCGGTCACTAACCCAGCTCTACCTCCTGAGCTACCGTCTCTCCTATCACCAACCCCCCCCCCCTCCCCGGTGTCTCTCGTCAGGTTCATGGGCGGC
The DNA here is from genome assembly GCF_964030765.1 of Micromesistius poutassou. NCBI lineage: Eukaryota > Metazoa > Chordata > Actinopteri > Gadiformes > Gadidae > Micromesistius > Micromesistius poutassou. The sequence goes on from NC_140294.1 coordinate 2,204,655, forward strand.
TTCATCAACGACATCAAGCGCAAGGCGCCCCACTACCTGTCGGACTACACGGACGCACTCAGCCTCCAGTGTCTGGCCTCCTTCCTCTTCCTGTACTGCGCCTGCATGTCGCCCGTCATCACCTTCGGCGGGCTGCTGGGCGAGGCCACCGAGGGCCGCGTGGTGAGTCACAGCCGAACGCCCCCCCCCCCCCCCCGTAAAGGTTTGGATTCTACACCTAGGCTTTAGGACCGAGATCACCGGGGGGGGGGGGGGGGGTGGGTGGGGGGGGGGGATGCGGCCATTGTGTCGAGGGGTTTTGGCGGGAAAATAAATGAGGAGCTTCAAAAAGGAGGCCAGGTAGGATTTGAAGATAGACGCAAAGTATTGGGGTGAAACTGCTGTCTTATTTCGTTTTTTTGGGCTTTTATTTAGCTTGTATTTTATAAAATAGTGGAAACATAACTGCAGCCTGCAATTAGGCAGACTGTTATTGACAATAGAATGTAATGGTAACTCTACAGGGAGGACTAATTCAGCACCAAATTGGTAGAAAATGGAAAAGGAAAGAGGTGTTTGTCAAATCACAATTACTTGGAAATGTTGTAGGTGTAATGTGACAGAGGAAATTCGCCGTGAAATGTAGTCGATTTGCGCTCTGGGGACATTTGTTATTTCAGTGTAGGCCTGTTTTATACAGGCTGTGGTGTAAGCACAACAGTATAATCTTTTACACACTCACACATGACTTGGACAGATTTTAGAATAAGTCTTTATTTACTGATTTATTGATGTATTTGTGGGATTTGATGTCTGGCTTTGTTTGTTTAAGTAAGTAGGCTATGTTCCTTATCCTCGCTCTCTCTCTCTCTCTCTCTGTCTATCACTTTCTCTCTGTCTCTCTCTCTCTGTCTCTCTCTCTCTCTCTCTGTCTAAAACTTTCTCTCACTTTGTCTCTCTCTCTCTCTGTCTCTCTCTCTCGCTCTCTCTCTCTCTGCCTCTCTCTCTCTGTCTCTCTCTGTCTCTCTCTCTCTGTCTCTGTCTCTCTCTGTCTCTCTCGCTCTCTGCCTCTCTCTCTGTCTCTCTGTCTCTCTGTCTCTCTCTCTCTGCCTCTCTCTCTGTCTCTCTCTCTCTCTCTGCCTCTCTCTCTCTCTCTGCCTCTCTCTCTCTCTGTCTCTCTCTCTCTCTCTGTCTCTCTCTCTCTCTCCACAGAGTGCCATAGAGTCTCTGTTTGGGGCGTCCATGACAGGAATAGCCTACTCCCTGTTCGCCGGCCAGCCCCTCACCATCCTGGGCAGCACTGGGCCCGTACTGGTCTTTGAGAAGATCCTCTTCAAGTTCTGCAAGTAAGTTCTCCTCCATCCTCCTAATCTTTGTCATTTCAGCTAAGAGGTGCTTATATTGTTTTGATAACTAGGTTGCTCATTTCAAAATAAAAGCCCCTCCTTGTTAGTCACCTGGGAATGGCTTATTGTATTGTTATTTGATGGTATTAGATGCTAATCGTTTTGAATGTTCATCATAAAATGACCAGAAATTAAGGTCACATGCTAAGTCGAAACAGGTTTCGCCACCAGCAATGTTACCGCCAGGTTGTTGTTCGTTGAAATGTCTGTACCAGGTCGTACATTTGTTTTGGCCACTGTGTGTTGTGACTCACTATCCCCGGCTGCCAGATATGAAACAAAGTGGCACACAGACACAGCCTGCTACAGCCACGGCAGGAAGCAGACAAACTGGATCAACTGAGATTTTATATAATTGCACTTGACCTAAAAAGCTAAAAATGACCAGAGCCCTGCTAAAACGCGGGTTAATCTTGGAGTTGCCTTTGAAAGATGAAGGATTTCAAGATGGATGCTGCATGGGCTGGTTTATAACAAAGAATAAATACAATACAGACGCTGATCCATATATATTGTGTGTGTGTGTGTGTGTGTGTGTGTGTGTGTGTGTGTGTGTGTGTGTGTGTGTGTGTGTGTGCTTCCGCCTGTGTGCTTGTGTGTGCTTCTGCCTGTGTATACGGCGCTTGTGTGTGTGTGTGCGTGCGCGGCGCGCGTGTGTGTGTGTGTATGTGCTTGCACGTGCGCGCACGCGCGTGTGTCTCCTCCCAGGGAGTACGGCCTGTCCTACCTGTCCCTGCGGGCGTGCATCGGCCTGTGGACGTCCTTCCTGTGTCTGCTGCTGGTGGCCACCGACGCCAGCTCGCTGGTGTGCTACATCACGCGCTTCACCGAGGAGGCCTTCGCCTCGCTCATCTGCATCATCTTCATCTACGAGGCGCTGGAGAAGCTGCTGCACCTGGGCCACCACTACCCCATCAACAAGCACAACGACCTGCAGATGCTCACGCAGTACTCGTGAGTGCCGACGGAAACGCCCCCCCCCCCCCTCGCTCGGGGGTTTACATCCGACCGCGCGTTCGACTCGGTACCCCGAAAAGGTTACCGAGGTCGCTTAACTCCTCTCACGCAGGGACTCGTGATAGTTGTATCTAACGCACCTCTCGCCGAGCGCTCGTGAACGCCGCCTCTTAACGCCGCCTCTTAACGCCTCCCACGCAGGGGCTCGTGAGTGGCTGTATCTAACGCACCTCTCGCTGAGGGCTCGTGTGCACGGGCTTAACACCTCCCGTAGAAGACTTGCAAGTGCTACTGATCAAGCGCACCTCCCACCCAGGGCCAGCGAGTGACTATATCCAACGCACTTTTAACTCGGTACTCGTAAGCACCGCCGGTTAACTCCTCCCACGCAGGACTCGCAAAGTGCTACTGATCAAACGCACCTCCCCACCCAGGGCCGGTGAGTGACTATATCTAACGCACCTCCCACTTTGATCTCCCAAATACCTTCAAACCCCTCCCAGGAGTACTGGTAAAAGCTACTCCTAATTAGCCTTAAAACATCCCTCTCACCCAGGACTGGAGAGGACCGTTACACTAACGACCCTTTACCCTTCAACTGGCCTACTGGCCTATGATTGGGTGATTTCCCAAATTGTGCTCGTCCTCAAGTCTTTAGTCGGACTTGACTTGAAGCCGTCTGTAGTCTGTAGTCAGACTTGAGGCTGAACAATAACAAGAGATTTTGGGCTTTACGCGTGGGTCCAAACCCTATAAATAATCCGAACCAAATATTGAAAAAAATGAAAGGGCGAAAAACTGGACTTTGAAAATGCGATGGTGAACTGAACGGGGGCGGGGGGGCCCTGGGCTTTGGGTCATCCCCTAATGGACGCCGCTCGGTGTGGACTCATAATCCCATGCCAAAGCGCGGCGCCAGAAGTGCTGTATTTAGTTTTTTAAGCCGGTCGTGAGAGCGGGAGAGAGATTCTGCGCTGTGTCTAATGTGATGACGGCACCGCGGCCAGATTAAAACCTGGAGAGACGGCACTTTTATTGTGATTGTGTCATTTTTTTGGTTTGGTGTATTTCACATGGGTATATGTTTGTTATATTTCTACTACAGATGAGGAGGATGGCAACGTGTTTGAAACGCAAACAAAAACACACACGTACAGCCGCACACACATGGACGACACACACGCATACACACATACACAAAAACACACCCACACATACAACCTCACACACGCACAACACAAGTGCACACACACACACACACACACACACACACACACACACAAATACACAAACACCCACACACACACACACACACACACACAGACGCACACACACACAAACACCCACACACACACACACAGACAAACACCCCCCCCCCCACACACACACACACACACAAATACACAAAAACAACCACACGCACACACACGCACACACACATATAGGTGGGGACATCACTCATTTGGTTTGTGTGTGTGTGTGTGTGTGCGCATGTGTGTGTGTGGCCCCCAGGTGTGCGTGTGTGGAGCCAAAGGACCCCAGCAACGCCACCCTCCTGTCCTGGGAGAGCAGGAACATCACGGCCTCCCAGGTCAACTGGACCATGCTGGAGGTCGATGTAAGGACACCCCTACCTGTCTCCCGTCTCTCCTCATGACCAGTGTTGTGCATGAACTAGTTCAAAAGAACTAGTTCATTGAACAAGTTCATTTTTCTATGCACTTCGAAAACTGAACGTAAAATATTTTCAACTAAAGAACTTGAACTTGAACTAGTTCAGATTTTGTGACATTCTGAATTGATGCTTAGGTCCAGATGACGTGTTTATTAAATAGAGTTACTGCCTTAGTTGTGATGAATGAAACAGGTGTACAAATAATATCCACAACAATTTTAGATTGTAGTGATGGGCAGCTGGTAATGGAGAGGATTCATTTTAAAAGATAAGCACAGAATACTCACTCCAACAGTTTTTCGTTCCTAAAAAAACTGTTAATGAACTGAACATGAACTAGTTCAAAACTGAATTGGTGAACAATGAACGTGAATTTATTCATTTTCTTTTGTGTGAACTGAACTTTGAACTAGTTCATGTGAAGTGTGAACTTGCACAACACTGCTTATGAGGCTCTGGCTGACCGGACGCCGTGTACAGTGCGTTGTGTATCCTGAGGTCGATGACGTCATGATGATGACGTCATCATTTCATCACCCTCAATGTGCAAAACATTGATCATTTCCAATGCTGGTTGCAAAACATCGCAAACAATGGTGGCGACCGTATATATATCAAATCAACGCTGCCTCTGAAATAGTTTTTCTGTTGATGCTTAACGTCCATTGACTCCCCCCCTCACCCCCCCGCCCCCCGGCCCTCTTGTGCAGGAGTGCCACCTGTTCCACGGGGACTTTGTGGGGTCTGCGTGTGGCCCCCACGGGCCCTACATCCCCGACGTCCTCTTCTGGTGCGTGGTACTCTTCTTCTCCACCGTCCTCATGTCCGCCTTCCTCAAGGAGTTCAAGACCAGCCGCTACTTCCCCACCAAGGTGTGTGCGCACACACACACACACACACACACACGCACACATGCACGCACACAGGCATGCATACAGGCATGTGCCCGCGCACAGATAAAGGAATGCGTGCAGGCGTGCACACACATGCACGCACGCACACACACACACATACGCACACTCACTCGCATGCAGGAATGCATGCAGGCATGCACACATATGCAGGCACCCACACACACACACACACACACACACACACACACACACACACAAAGGCATACAAACACACACACATGTGCACAGCCATACACCCAACCACACACACATACACGCAAAGGCATATAGTGTGCAAACACACACACGACAGAGATAAACACACCCCGTACACACACACACACACATGCGTGCGTATGCACACACACACACACACACACACACACACACACACGAGACCTGAGCTGAGCTGGCCGATACCATAATTGTAATTTACAATACCACATCAGTTCCAATTTTTTTGATGATCATGCATCATAGATGTGTTGCGGCACAGATGCCCCTCGCGCATTAACCCTGCCTCCAGAAGCACCTAATTACCCTGGCGCTGCACGCACGCGACACGCCAGAGTACATTCATCTCAAACACACCGCACGGTAAAGTACAGTGAAGCCAGCTACTGCTAGCTACATAGCGGTAAAAAGGGTATAGCTGAAGAAAAACTTGCAGAATTGGGATGCGTGTGCAACCACACTGCGATGAGGCTGTTTCGACGTCGCATGGGAAACACGACAGACGTTTCGGGTATCTGAGGGGGGGTAAGCAGCCAACACTATTAGAACGAACGCACCAAGAGAGAGGCAGAGTCGAGCAGACACGGACACAGGCGACAGCCCCGGAGGAAAACAACCGCCATTTATTACAGACGCTCTGACCACGTAACGCCCGTCTTCAGCCGGCTCTGCACGGCAGCATGACATCATCGCTGTAGTCGTTCCTCATCTCAAAGGTCAGGACCGTGAATCTCCGCTCTGGAGCGAAAAATGGCTTCAAGAGAATGTTTGAAATCCTGGACCTAAGGTCCATGAAGCGCTTCTGGTTTTATCTGAACTATTTGTTTTGCGGGAAGAGATTTGTTAATTTATTGACAATGTCGTTTTTTGTATGCAGTGGTAAAAGCACTTGAGGCTCAATAAAAACGATTGAGAACCCTTTTAAATCTATTTCATGAATACATTTTGATAATGCAACACATAATCGTTTTGTATATTTTCAACGTACACAAACACACACATATAAATACAAACACATACACACAAAGGTGGCTTTGTGTGTGTGTATACATAAAAACATGGACACGCACACAATAGCGTTGTTCTCCTCTAGTGCTGCGGGCAGATCGTGTCACGTTGCATTGTACTAACTTTCCACTAAGTGCACCTTGTGGATTTACTTGTGTCGCTGATGTATTCTGTCACGCAATGTACTGCAGTGTGCACGGACATATATACAGTATATATATATTTATTTATTTATAATTGTATCAATTATTTATTGATCCACTTCTTTACGTGTTCAGGATTGGCTGGTAAATGGGTCAGAGTCGAACGCTTCGATTAATAACACGAACCGCATGCCAATTCAACAGCGAGGTTTTAAACGTCCCCTAATGTGCATTGTGGGTAATCATTTTCCTCTGGAACACTGATTGTTTAAGTGTGAGTGTGTGTGGATAAAGTGGGACTTCACATCCCACGCCCTGTGCTTTGGGACACTCTCAATCTGCATAATGTATCTGAGCCGTTCTAAAGTCGTGTCTACAACGCGGGCCAGATTGCACGCTTATCTCCGTTCTCTGTCTCATATCTGTCTTTATATCTAAGCGTCTTTAATTTCAGACGGGCCAAACTGATTAGTTTGGTAAATCACAGCATGAGTCATTTAATCTAATTCAACCGCTCCCCGCCAAATATGGTCGCCTTGCGTTGGCGTGTGAGGTTGTTTTGGAAGAAATGGCGCCATCTACTGGTTGTGTTCGTGTCGGACAGCAGACGACGCTGCCGTCTGTGTAGTGTCGGTTCTACTCAGTCTGATTGTATGGTTTATCATTGAGAGGACACGCTTTGTTGGGGATGCGCTATACGCTACCACCCCCTGCTGGACTGCAAACAACTCACAACCTCTAGCTCCTTCGTGTGTATTAATAACATGAGTATTCAGACTTGAAAGTGACATAAAAAACGATCAAATGAGAAATTCAGTCTATATCAGTTTCCATCATGTATGAAATGTAGGTAACCGCAACTGTTGGCTGAAACTTTGGGGTTTCTCCTCCCAAAAGGTGCGCGCTATCATCAGCGACTTTGCCGTGTTCATCACCATCCTGACGATGGTGCTGGTGGACTACGGCCTGGGCATCCCCTCGCCCAAACTACAGGTGCCCAGCAAGTTCAAAGTAAGTCGCTCCTCTTCTCTTTTTTGAAGCAAATATCCCATTTTTCCTGGTTGGACAAAAACAAATAAATCTGAAAGCGAAATTGCACCTTTTGAACCAACCAAAAAAAAATTTGTTTCTTTCTTTTTCAATAAATGTTTTTTTTAATATATATGTAATATATATATATATATATATATATTTAATATAATATATATAATAAATATGACTTTACTCACAACCCCCAGACCACAGTGTGGTCCTATCAGGATAGTAGATCCTAGACCAGTTGGGTCTATGACTCCACTGGCTGACCTCCACCCACTTACCCTCCCCTCCCACCCCCTCTACCTCCCACCCCCCCCACCCCCCCCCCCCCCCCAGCCCACCAGAGACGACCGGGGCTGGCTGATCAACCCGGTGGGCCCCAACCCATGGTGGACCACCATCATCACCGTCATCCCCGCCCTGCTCTGCACCATCCTCATCTTCATGGACCAGCAGATCACCGCCGTCATCATCAACCGCAAGGAGCACAAGCTCAAGGTAGGAGCCACGCACGACGTGTTCATAGCAGTCGTAGTAGTAAAAGCATAACGGCTGTGTCTTATCACCTGGTTTCCCCTGTGTCATAAGGCTGTGTCTATAACCTGTATCCTCCTCTCCCAGGTCCCATCCCACACGTAAAGGCTGTGTCTATCACCTGGTTTCCCCTGTGTCATAAGGCTGTGCCTATTACCTGGTTCGCCTTGTGTCATAAGGTTGTGTCTATCACCTGGTTTCCCCTGTGTCATAAGGCTGTGTCTATTACCTGGTTCGCCTTGTGTCATAAAGTTGTGTCTATCACCTGGTGACCCTGTGTCATAAGGCTGTGTCTATAACCTGGTTTTACCGCCCCCCCCCCACCCCCCTGTGTCATAAGGCTGTGTCTATAACCTGGTTTTACCGCCCCCCCCTACCCCCTGTGTCATAAGGCTGTGTCTATAACCTGATTTTACCGCCCCCCTACCATCCTGTGTCATAAGGCTGTGTCTATAACCTGGTGACCCTGTGTCATAAGGCTGTGTCTATAACCTGGTTTACCGCCCCCCCCACCCACCTTACCCCCCTGTGTCATAAGGCTGTGTCTATAACCTGGTTTCCCCCACCCCTACCCTACCCCCCCACCCCCATGTGTCCCCTTCCCGCAGAAAGGCTGCGGCTACCACCTGGACCTGTTTGTGGTGGGCGTGATGCTGGGCGTGTGCTCGGTGATGGGCCTGCCGTGGTTCGTGGCGGCCACCGTGCTCTCCATCTCCCACGTCAACAGCCTGAAGCTGGAGTCGGAGTGCTCGGCGCCCGGCGAGCAGCCCAAGTTCCTGGGCATCCGCGAGCAGCGCTTCACGGGCCTCATGATCTTTGTGCTCATGGGCTGCTCCGTCTTCATGACCTCCGTGCTCAAGGTGGGTCCAGGGGAGGGGAGGGGGGGGGGGGGGGGGGGAGAGGGGTGTGTGAAGAAAATAATCCCCCCACCAACATTGGTGTGTGTGTGTGTGCAAAATTGCAAGTATTTCTTGCGACTTTCAAATATCCGCACCGTATTAGATTTTACGTTCATACCTTTAACTCTGACCACTTTCACTTTGATTACCTCGACCTCCGTCTCTTGTTTAGAAAGACGATGAACCACGATGCCGTCGACACAATTTTGGACTTAAAATCCAATAATGGTGGAGATTTGCAAGTCGAAAAAGAAATACCTGCAATTTTTAAATATCTGCCCGTGCACACACGGTGACAAAGAGAGGAACACATATGTTGTGAATACACACTTCACATTCATGCCCAGAATCTCACACAAACAAACACACACCCACACACACCCACACACATACACACACAAATGCTGTTTTTTGCAAGATTATTTTAACTCGATTTCAGCCAATCAAAGAAAGATATTATATAATTATTATATAATTATACATTATATTTCATGTTTACATCTTGGCTCAATGGGAATGCTGCTAAACTAGAGGCTGTTAGTCTAACTTGTATTTCATTGGTTAATTGGCTGATTGGTTAATTGGTTTGTCAATTAAACTCTGTGTATGTCTCCAGTTCATCCCCATGCCAGTGCTGTATGGAGTGTTCCTGTACATGGGGGCTTCCTCTCTCAGGGGCATACAGGTGAGTTCACACAGACCTCTCACTGCTTATCAAAGGGGCAAATTCCTGTTTCAAAGTAAGAGTCATTCTTCAGGATTGTGGCTTTGCCAAACTAATATTTTTTTTAAAACAAGGGGGTTGTGGCATAGTTTTGATAATTATTGTCTATTATTATACAGTTAACATATGAATAACTCAAGTAAAGTTATCAAGTTATTAAAGTTATTCAACAGTATCTTTTGAACAACAGAAAAAAGTTAACATCTAGGATAGCTTAGTACTCATATGTTACATGAAAATAAAAGTCTCTCTCTCTCTTTCTCTCTCTCTCTCTCTCTCTTCTCTCTGTCTGTCTCTCCCTTTCTCTCTCTCTCTCTCTCTCTCTCTCTCTCTCTGTCTGTCTCTCTCTCTCTCTCTGTCTGTCTCTCTCTCTCTCTCTCTCTCTCTCTCTCTCTCTCTCTCTCTCTCTCTCTCTCTCTCTCTCTCTCTCTGTCTCTCGTAGTTCTTCGACCGCCTCAAGCTGTTCAGCATGCCCGCCAAGCACCAGCCCGACTTCATCTACCTCCGCCACGTGCCCCTGAGGAAGGTGCACCTCTTCACCATCATCCAGCTCACCTGTCTGGCCCTGCTGTGGATCATCAAGACCTCCCGGGCCGCCATCGTCTTCCCCATGATGGTAGGAGCCCTGCAGACACGCTTCAAAATAAGAGTCCCCCACGAGTCACCAAACAGTTTGAGCTGCTCAAAGGCGACCGTGGAAATGACGAGATTCTGGCTTCTGGGGTCCGCCTTCAGTAATGTGATGGATTCATTCATTCATTCAGTCACTCGGCAAGTGTGGCTGGGAACAATCAAAGCATACAGTCAATATTGGAGAACCTATCCACATTTTTCAGGAATGCTTGACCAAGTTTTTTTTTTTTTAACAACTAGCTGGAGATGTTAGAAAGATATTAGTACAACTATCAATTGTTTTTTTGTCAAGGGTTACAAGTTTTTGCTTTGTCACAAATTAAAATCTGTGTTCTGAATACAGCATAGAACACGGCTATCACGATACCGATGTCCTGTGTAATTCCCCTCCCCTCCAGGTGTTGGCGCTGGTGTTCATCCGGAAGCTGTTGGACTTCATCTTCACCAAACGCGAGCTGAGCTGGCTGGACGACCTCATGCCCGAGTGGAAGAAGAAGAAGCTGGAGGATGCAGAGGAAGAGGTAGCGGCCCGCGGATTCGATTCCCCGAGAGTTAAATCGAGTTAAATCGCCAAGAATTTCAACAGTGTAGCCCCGACCTGCTCCTGGTGTAATTAAGGAAGTGATGTGTGATAAAGCGTGATCAAGCCCAGTGAATGAGTCACTCACGACATTTTCAAGAAAATTAACAATATGACGCTAATGAAAATTCACACTATTTATCACACTTCACGATATTTGCGTTAAATGATCACGTAGCCTTTAATGTCTATTTAGAGCTACCTCAATCAAACTATCGAGGCTTAACGCTACCTTACGTAATGTAGCGTTTCAACAAGCCACAGCGAACAGGAGGACGTAGCTGTTAGCCAACAGGACAATAATAGCACTGGTGTCAGAAGCTATTTGGGGATTGTTGTATTTATGTAAGGTAGAAAGGGCCATTTTAGTATTCTGTTGTTATCATAGAAGATAGCTTCTGTGTGCCACTGGGCATTCCATCGGAACAACCTGTTTTTATCCACTGTTGACAACCCTGATACGTTGGGAGGGTAGGTTGACTATTATGAGGGAGAGGAAAGTAAGGAAATGAGGGAAATTAAGAAAAAGAAAAAAAAAAAGCAGGAGGAAAATTAATGAGAGCTAGAATGGAGGAATCGTACGAGCAGTTTGTAAGGGGCGACATTTAACGAAAAGCTGTCTGGATCCTCAACCTGTGGATTGTACTACAGTCCATAACGACCTCTTACACCAGCGAGCTTTACACAGTGAATAATATGCAGTGTGCTGTTTGGTGGGTCCCAGCGGAGGCATTCAAGGCAGCGCTGAACTCTGCTTACATCACGATTCATGTGTTCTCGGCAGGAGGAGCACAGCATCATAGTGGAGGAGGAAGGCAACGTCCAGCTGCCCCTCGAGGGACACTATAAGTGAGTCATTTGCATCGCTAAACACGTTGTACTTTTTCACTGTCGCTGCACAATCCCTGGTGGAAAAAGTCCAGAGAACGCAGGTTTCTGTGGTCGTGGCGGACTTGGAACGCATCTCGATGCTCTGCTTTTAGTGCAACGCATTTTACCTTGCTCTCTTGACATGAATGCATTACAATACATTTATGAATATTTATTTGATTTGATTGTGTATTCAGGCATTTATGTGGGTGTGTGTGTATGTATATACTGTTGCTAACTTTAGTTTGTTTTCCTTCTTGACTAACTTTCTTTCGTTCTTTCCTTCCTTCCTTCTTTCTTTCTTGCTTTCCTTCTTTCTTTCCTTCCTTCCTTCTTTCTTTCCCTCTTTCTTTCTGTGCACTGTGAAGGAGTGACACTGGCGTGGATCCTGCTACAGTGAACATCACTGATGAGATGTCTAAAGGCTCCTTCGGAAACGTGTGGAAGAACGTGAACCCAGAGACCGCCAAGCAGGAGCCCAGTGCTAAGAGGTGAGCTTCTTTTATTCAGCGCCGCTACGGTGTCAACTAGATCCACCTGGCAGAGATGAGGTTATTTGATTCTGCGCTATTATGTTAGCGAGTTTTCCCCAGCGCTAAGGGGTTAGATCATTTTAACTAGCTTTAAAAGGTCAGCTGGTTGTAACTAGTGCTGAGAAGTTAGCTGGATTTAACTTGTGATAAGATGTTAGCTGGTTTTAACTAATGCTATGATTATTGTTCATTATTATAACCAATGGGTAAACTAGTTTTAGCTAGCACAAAAGCAACAAGTAACTTGTGCTACCTTCTTTAAACGGCAATACGGTTGAAACTTGAATCCAGAAACGAAACCACTTTTTCCAAATCGTGTCGGGCAATACAAAAAAATGTAAATCAACCCCAGAATTTGCATACGTAAATGTTCCCCTCCTTGCCTTTGCAGACTTCATACACCAACCGCTTGATTGTCGCCGGGTAATTATAAACGTGGTTTGGTTTTTTCGAGAACCACAACATACCTAGCTGTGTATGTTGTGGGGTAGTTCTGTCCTCCCCGTGTTCAGTGGATAATGTCTGCCTGCCTCTCTCGTTCCATCCCCACCCCTGTAGCTCCCCCTGTTAACCTTACCGAAGCTGAAACCCCAAAGGTAAGTGGTCATCGCCTTGGCCCCCGTTTCAGTGGACATTTCCGTGGCATGCCGTCCGTTGAACTAACACTACTGTTGGTTGTGTTTTGTTCTAATTTTGCATGCGCCAAAAACGTGAATCCGGTCCGGATCGCTGTAAAGAGGCTTGAACTGGGTTTGTTGCCTTGAACTTGGTTTAACGATTAGATGTTTTTAAGTAGCCTTTTAACAAGGAAAAACTTTAGAATAATAGTATATCGTTAAAAAGAGTTGAGCTTAGTTTAGTTTAGTCTAATGGCTTCCCCCCCCCCCCCCACCCCAACAGCATTATTGCTATCGTCACCACTTTTTTTCAGTCTTTTTGTATAAACATCAACTGAGAGAAACAAACGTAAGTATATCACCGCTTGCTTTTATTTTTTAGTGCTTTCTGCGCCCCGTGAAAAAAAAAAATAAGACCGCAATATCGTACCGGATAGAAATAAGGTGTATGGCAAGGCTCAACAGCATTTGGGATATGAAGGATCTTTGTTTTGCATGACCCAATGACCTGCACTTACAGCGGGCGTATCACTGCACTGTATGAAGAACGCGGAACCTGTCGTGAACGCTCCACGCATGGATGGCTCCAGTGCATCTTCTAGCATCGCTGCCTGCTTTCTTTGCATGATTCCTGCCTGGTGTGATTGAACATTGGATTCGACTTGGATTAAGGAGGATGGATTGAGTGTAGGCTGTATCTGTAGACAACCTAGCCGTAGGCTTCCTTGAGCGGGATGCCCTCACCCAGGGGTTTACAAAGTGTGTGAGAGTCTTTTACACATTTGAAACATCTTTTTTGAAACAATTTAAACAACACCTCTGTGTGTTTTTAAATATATTTTTGTTCTTTTACACATTTTAAACGTCTTTTTTTTTTTTTATGTAATCGTCTGGCGCCCTCCAGAACTCTGGCGCCCCCTAGGGGAGGCTCACCTCACCGTTTGAAAACCTCTGCCCTAACCCATACCTGCTCTCTATCAGACACTTTGGATTAAAGGGTCTGCTTGATACTGTGAACTGTTATTTATAACGTATTGGTTTGTTTTCAGCGTTCAGAGTGGTGTGGAGAAGAAGCCCAAGCGGAGGAGACACGACAAGAGTTTGGACCGGGAGACGAGTTTGTGATGACTGGGGGCTGCCAATCAGGAAGAAGTGATCAAAAAATGTAATAAATATTTTAAGTAAACGAAGCTGTGCCACACTCCGACCACCTTTGTACTGTGCTGCACTGTGTTTTTTTTGTCACGTAAGTCTGTGTGCAACTTGTGTTAAAAAAACTTAAAAAACTAAAACGAACAAATAAAAAAACAGCAACAATGTGTTAGTGTCAATGGGCTGCACCTAAGGGAACAAAATGTTGTTTATTTTCTATGTATATCAAAAAAAAAGTGGGTGATACCAGCAACACGAGCAGGGTCCAATTCTGACGACATTACATGACCAAAAGGGCCAAGTCAAGTAAACAATTTTTAAAAAAGATTATTTTACTTTATAGCTCATTTGTATTTTGTATGTTTTTATATTTTTTCAGACGCAACCTCACGTTTAAAAATAACCTGCCAGGGTAATCCTCCATTTTGTGGAATTCCTGTGTAAAGTGTAATTTTACCGCTATATAATGGTGCACCTCATGATAGTTAGGCAAACCGTAACCGTTGCGTATGTAGGGGCCAATATTAACCCACTTCACTGGTATCTAATACAGGTGGCTATATAGAAAAACTAGTAATTTTTTGAAAGTATTAAATATAGATTTTATATATTCTGTATATCTTAATGTTTCTTTGTGACATAGAACGCTCACTAGGCTATGTCATTTTATTATCTTTAAAAACTGTCTTCATTGTCTTTTTTTTTTATCAGTGTATAGCACTTACCCTGTTAAATATTGTCTCTACGGCCAAGAAAGGACAGATTTATAATTTTTTTGGAGGGGTGGGGGGGAGGGCCAGCGTAAAAAAAAGATAAAAACAAAAGATTATCAAAACTAGCATGGCGGCTGAGCTACAGGAACTTGCTGCGCTAATAGCTTAGTTAAGCTTTTTGCATTCCTGTCACTTTTGCCCAAACGTATGGGTCACTGTGTTCAATTACATGATATACTGTATGTGTATATGTATGTATATATATATATTTACATTAGTCATCCGCAGGTTTTTGATTTATGATTCCTGTCCGTAAGCGTCAACCATTGACATGCTTCCACTGTTGCTAGCGCAGAAGCTAATCCTTTAAGTGTGTTACCCATCGTTCATTCCATCTGTTCAGGGCCAGGCTGCATTCTACTGCCCCTCAACAGGACCATGGCTACTTTGAGAGATGCAATAATAGTCTTCTTTTCTCCAAGAAGGGCAGTGTTTGATAAATAGAAAAGACGATGTATAATATATAGTATATTTTATCCTTGTAAAATGTTGCTCATATATTATATACTAACTTTGAACCAGTGTTGAAGGCCAGTTCACTTTTGTGTAGATGTTATTTTCCCATTGTACTGTCCAAGTGATGGCTCCTAGCTCAGTAGAACAATTAATTGGTCAAAATATCAATATCACGTATTTTGGCCACATTCGTGTGAAATTCTGCCTTAAAATTGGTAGTTTTAGCTGGAAATTTATGTTCAATTTAAGTCTTCTGCATAGACATGTATCAGTTTCCAATTTGTTATTACATTGTGATTTGGTGTGAGAGTGCGTGCGAGAGAACAAGAGAGCAAATAAAGAGATGTTACAAACAGCTGCCGTCTTCAATAATTATATATATATTATGAATGGCTAAAATGTTACATTAAATGAGAACAACATGTCACTTTTAAGCCTCTGTTCATTTCAAATTACGAGCCAGCCGTACCAAAGTAATGATGTTAAAACAAACAACTTGTTCTTTTGTTTTCAAAGGCAGGACATGCAGTTGTAGTGTTTCACTTCACAATATGGTACCCAAAATGTTTTTCTGTGCGAAATGTACGAAAAGTGCTTCTGCCCTAGAGTCCGATGAGACACAAATGCAACAAAAAAACTTTATTCAGAAGAACAGGGTTGACATTGTGTGCTAAAAACTAATTTTACTATCAGAGCTCTCAATGACTCATTTTTGCATAGGCCTACCTGAGTTTGAAAAATGTTGTGTTCATATTCTACCTTTGTTGAAACGCACGCAAGAAAATAATATAGACAATAATTTAAATGAGTAGAAAAACAAATATTTTCTTGTTTTCAAAGTTTTTCCGGTGCACTTCATAAAACCCTAAGGAAGAACTGTATATCGCACAGGGCTACTAAAGACATGCATTTAAACATCAGTGTAACCCCATAAGGAGTTGTATGGCTTTTTTTTTCCATTAGATATAAAAGAGCATTAAATAAAGTACACCACAGCATCCCTTGAAGACTCAGTTTTGCGCTTGTCGTTTCTTACTGTGGAAGGAAATAAATAAATATCAAATAGACAATCGACCCAAGTCTGATGTTAGCTGTTACTGAAAAATGAAGATGAAGGCATTGATAAGATGTAAACACATATTTTTAAGCAAAACACTGTCCTCAAAAAAAGGGTACATCAAACTAGAGCATGTGACTTTTAAAGTAGGCCTACACAACTCAAATCTATAAATTTACCAAAAATATCCAAAAAAGATTGCAGTAGGCTATATAGCTTCAGCATATGCCGCAATTTATCACAAAATCGGGGCATATATTTTCCAGACAAATGTACTTATTGTAAGTCGCTTAAACATTTGCTAAATACCCTAAATGTACATTTAAATGAATTCCATTGCAATGTCACATTTCTGTGGCAGGTACAGAACTAGATACTAGCCTAAAACCGCTGACAGAAGAGTCCATCGGCCATAGAGAGTCTGTAGATGAGTGTGTTTAGCCGCAGCTCGTTACCTCTCCCCGGATGGTTTGGAGGTCATAACCCAGTGTAAATACTCTTTGGCAGCCATGGCGTCCAGCACTTTGTTCACGTCGCTGGTGAAGCTGCCGTCCACATGCCTCTTACGCACCACCTCATCCATCTCTCCCGTGACAGATCTGGGCACGCGCACACACACACACACACACACACACACACACACACACACACACACACACACACACACACACACACACACGCGCACGCACGCACACACACACACACACACACACACACACACACACACACACACACACACACACACACACACACACACACACACACATTAAACACGTTGCGTCGGCGTGTTAAACCAATCTGATAGAAACGCCGCCCCAACCCCCCCCACCCCTTCTCATTTTCCGGCTCACTAGCATCAGCAGTTGATGTGTGAGCCAGGCAGTCTTTCAGTGGAAAGGATTGATTAATCGATTTGATTATGGGAGATTTATTGTTCATTCATTCATTCATCCGTGATTGGCTCATTATCAGACTTTTGATGTTTTGAACCGATTGTGTGTGAGTGATTGCGTGTCTGCATGTATATGATCATTTAGGTCAAATCATCTCACAACCAACACATATACAGTACATGTATACACGTATGTACGCACACACACACACACACACACACACACACACACACACACACACACACACACACACACACACACACACACACACACACACACACACATACATGTATAAATGTATACACGTATATACGCACACAAACACAGACTCACACACAAACGAAACAAAAATACATACATGTATAAATGTATACACGTATGTACGCGCGCACGCACGCACACACACACACACACACACACACATACATACAAACGACACATATATATATACATGTATAAATGTATGCACAGACACACACAAACGACACACACAAACACACATACACACACAAACGACACACACACACACACACACACACACACACACACACACACACACACACACACACACACACACACACACACCTACAAACGTACACATTGGCACAATTACGCTTAGTCAAATCAACACTGAACAATGGTTATCTTGATTTATTGTCAGCACGAAACACAGTAAACATGAGCACAGGGCTTCGGGAAAAAAGGGAAAGAAAAAAACGGAAAAGTTTGCTGCGGAAAAGAACGAACGCAAGCGGTGACAAGCATCTCTCTCTGTCTCTCTGAAATCTCCTCGCCCCCTCTCTCTCTCTCTCCATCGCCATCTGGTGGTCAAACCTAGGTAGTACAGCGCAGTGGCCCCACTGGTGGCGGCACACAGTGTAGGTAGTGGCAGAGTGCGTAGGGGGCGTAGGGGCCTACTTTCTTCGGACTTGTCCGTTCTTGAGCCAGGCTACAAAGTCCTTGGCGGCCTGCTCCTCCAGGAAGGCGCTCACGTCGCTGGTGTATGTGCCGTCCGCGTGACGCTTCGCTGGCGGGGAACTGGCAGGGGAGATAAAAAAAATTGTAGCATTGTAATTTTATTCCTGACACCCCAAAACCAATGCAGGCGCAATATTGTATACAATATTATAATATCGTATCACTATAATATTATCAGCTATATATCTTTGATGACAAATTATGTCATCGGCTACGAGGTTCCTTGATAGATGTATCCTTTGCGTTTAGTTATTAAGTCTCTAAAACTATAGGTCATAGCTTACAAGTGAGATATTATTATTAAACTATTAAACTCATTCTGATTTAACATTTAAAACGATTCCTCTCTAGTCGTCTGTTCTGGGCTACTTGAAAAATGGCGGACTCCGTGGAAGAGGACCCGAGGGCTCATTCTTAGGCAATTCAAACACAACCATTCTTATTTTCTTGGGATTATACACTTATTAAAACATAAATAATAATATTCTGCCAAGGCCATTCCTCAGACGACATCTATACACTCCACCTTTAAGTAGCTCACACACACACACACACACACACACACACACACACACACACACACACACACACACACACACACACACACACACACACACACACACACACATACAAACCTTCCTCTCTTGTTGTTGTTCATCAACCACTTGACAAAGTCCTGTGCCTTCCTGTCCTCCAGGTATTTACTGTAGTCGCTGGAGAACGTCCCGTCCGAATGTCGCTTCTCTTTCGACTCGTCCACCTCTGTCCTCTCTGTCTCTGGGCTGTAGGGGGCGACAACGAGGCAAGAATAAAAAGTGATATCTGTATCAATTATCAGAGCACAGATTCTCCAGGGGCCACCGAAGAAAATCCTGCTTTATGCCGAATTCAAGGTCCTGAATATAGGCTCCCCTATATCTCCCCTACATATATATATTTTTTTGTCAAGTAGGCAAGGTGTTGCTTGAATTAACAATTCAAGCAACAAGGAACAAATTAGATCTGAATTCAAAGCACAGTGAATTTAAAACGTTAACTTTTGTATTTGTATATCTTTTTAAATTAATAACAGAGCCATAATTAAATTCACTCAACACTCCAGGCGTAATATGACTGAATTAGCCTTATTCATGGTCATTGAATCTTATCTATTCATATGTACAGAACGCTCCATCGGTAAGACACGGCTGCTTATCATGACCTGTATCTGACCCAACAGCAGCGTCTGTGCTTTCTTATCGTACCAAGGTCTTGTTATGTGATGTTTTGTATCAGTCGATTTTTAACGTTTTTTTTTTGCATTTTGTTGCAAACATCGAAGGTCTTGTACTTTGCGGTATGCCTATTCATGTTGTGTTTTATCGTGTATGTCTTGTCTACATGCTGCAATACAATAAGAAGATGATAAGAGGAAAAAAACAGCGTTTAAAATCTGAATCTGTTCTCAAAACAAAAGACCGATAATTCATCTTGCTGCACTCGTCAAGTCAAGTTGTTCTATTTTTCAAACTAAGTCGTACAGCACTTATAGCTCGCTGCTTTCGGTAGCTACTCTTTGATTGTTCCCAGCCTCGCTGGCTTTGGATAGCAGCGTCTGCTTAATGAATCCTACGGGTCAAAGGTCAACTGGGGGGGGGGTTCTTGTGAGGAGGTCAGAGGTCACTCTGTTACCTTGAGTGTTCCCCGTCGTCGAGCAGGGGCAGCTGACAGCTGTAGTGGACGGCCAGCAGCAGCAACAGGACGGCGGACAGAGAGCGGGTTCCTTTCACTGCCATGATCTGTCTCACGCACGCACATGCGCACACACACACGCACGCACACAGACGCACGCACGCACATGCACATACATAAAGACACACGCATATACATGAAGACACACACACACACATACATAAAGACACACACGCACACACATACACATAAGGACACACACACACACACACACGTACATAAAGGACCAAACACACACACACACACACACACATACACATAAGGACACACACACATACACATAAAGACACACACACACACACACACACACACATACATTAAATATGAGAAAATTTACACAAACACTCTTACAGGCAGACATCCACACAAGTTATCCTTTACCCTTAAAGTACATTTTTAGAGAAAACGGCATCTTAGAAAACTGAATAAAAGGCATCTTTTTCAGTCCATGTGAAAAACGTAAAAGACACCAAGCAAAACCCACCTTGGATAAAAAAAAAACAAATTCCAGACGGGAAGAAAAGAAAAAGAGAAAGACAAAAGAAAGAAAAATGGGATGGCGGGTGTCTGTGTGGGATAGTTCCAGCGAATCTGAAGGTCTAGACACGGCCAGCGGCCTTTATATACACACACCTACCCCGACCCGGTCGTTACTCGCAACCCATTAGACCCGGATCAAATCGGAGGACACTTTAACCGGATTCACGGGCCGAGGCCTGCGGCCATGCGTGTGATGGGCTGTCACTTAGGTGTCGAAATCAAACATCATCCTGTCCAATAAAAGCACCGGGGGAATAATACCGTCCAGATACGCAGCTACTGTGTCATCAAGACGCAGTACCTGCGTTGCACCGCGTATGCTAACGGCCGCATGGCGTGACCCATAATTATTTTTTTGGTGGGGGGGGGGGGGGGGGGGGGGTTGATGATAAGAGTTTGACAAACATTAATTATAATAAAGTTAGAATGTATTGTAACGTTTTGTTTGGGTTGTATTGGGGTTTATGTTTTTTTAAGGGTTGTCAATTCCAAAGAAAACTCTTTTTTTGGGGTGAACCCGTTTATCACAGCTAGCTTAACGCATTAGGCTACAATGAAAATGGAAGGCAGTCCCACGAGCATGATTCTGATTGGCTAGTTGGATCTACGTTATGTATTTTATATAAATGCAACTTATGTGGCTATGTTACTCATTTTGGATAAAGTGTCTGCTAAATAAAAAAAAGCAAAAACTAGACACACATTTAAATCAGAATCTACTTCATTCTTTAATTCCGCAATGACAAAAACACATAGCAAACCACAAGAAATATTTATATAACTGAAGTCATGTACATTAAAGGAGTTTCTGTGAGTATAATTTACCAAAATGGGTAGTGCAAAACAAGTGGATGCATAAATGTTCCACTTGAGAAAATGAATGTATTCCTTCATCCATAGGCCTACATTTGCTTGCCTACAAACTATGCAAATTACTGGATGGCAACGTAGAAACCAAAAGACGTTGACTGTTTAAAAAAATATGATCAATATCTTTGGCATATCAATCACTTTTGATCAAACTATTTAAAAACAAACCATTAACTTCATTATCATTTACACAAAGCAACTTCATAAAGCCCTTTTAAATTGTTTTTCAACCCACCTACTTTACCTACATTGGCTCTCAGTCATTTGACTGTTCTGCATGTTATGACTCAATAGCTTTTTTAAATTCAAGATTCAAGCTTCTTATGATTCGGGTTTATTGTCTTATTTGATTTCAGGTGAACTACACTGTTGTCGTTTTTTTTTGTTGCATTGATTCTTCAGGCGAAGCATCTGAGCAGGAAGTGACTCAAGTGTGTGTAGACGTGTTCATAAGCTGCGCCGCCCAGGCCGTGGTCCTTGTCGGTGTACCACTGCAGAACGCAACAGGAAATGACATAAACGTGAACATACATTATTCCTTATCTTTGTGTGTGTCTGTGTGTGTATGTGTGCATGTGTTAAATACTCACCATGGCCTCAAAGTCGACCTCTGTCTCCACCAATGCTTTAGAGATCTGTGCTGCCTGCTGGAAGTGGACATTGTCTAGAAAAACAACAACACGCAGATTTAAAGCAGCGTTCAATCGATCTCTGACCACAAGGGGGCAGTAATTCTACTCTCAACCCGTCCTGACAAGAAACAGACCTGTAAGCCTGTCTCCCAAAGAGGCGATGTGAAATGGGGCAGTGCTTCACAGTAATACATTTTCGCTGGGCTTGAGCTCTGTCTATCTATCTACTGTCTGTCTGTTTCGATTGGTTACGTGACGCCTGAGGTCGTACCGTCTGCTAGGCCGTGAACCAGGAGGTATTTCACCGAATGGAACGCTTTGGCCCTGGCAGTGACTGTTGAATTCTACAAAGGAACGCAGATAATTAGCAAATGCAACTATACAGGTACAGCATTACAATCAGCCACAAAGCTGTAGTTACCATGTAGAAATATTGGTTGTCCCGAGGTTCGTTCATGTACCGCTCCGTATAGATAGAATCTGCAACACAAAATTTAAGAAAAACATCTCTGGTACTTTCATACATGATGCGATAACTGCAATAACTTATCACACTGTCTTTGTTAGGAGTAAACTCGCCAAACTAGTTAATGGGGTGAGTGTATATTTAACAATTAATAACAATTTCAATCATTAAAATGGCTATCATTCGTTAAACTTTATTGGGATCTGTGTTGACCTCCATAATATATTAACATTATAATCCTGTCGCAGCGGGACATACCATAATACTCCCACTTGGACACTGGTGCCACGGCCATTCCACATTTAAACACTCCACTTCCTGCTCCTAACGCCATGGAGGTTACGTAGCCTCCGTAGGACTGTGGAGAAATAAAAATAAAGACATTATTATAACTTATTGTTATGTTAATTATTATTAACATTTATATTCAACGTTTTATATTTAAAATGACACCTTTGATGTGTGATCACAGTGTGGAGCGTGTTGGTATGTATGTCTTTCTGTGATTGGCTCTCTCTTTCAGCACATAGTGTGGGCTGCTTGAGTGACAGACATGAAACGTGAGGTTCAAATGGAATGACGACGTATGCAGAACATACCCAGCCCCAAATGGCAATCCGCTTCTCGTCAATGAAGCCCTTTTTCGTCATTTCTCTGAAATAAACATTACATTATAATTGACACTGATGTGTAGTTCATAAGTTATTAATAGCAATAAGACTTCTATTTATTAATTATTATTTATTATGCAAGGGATAATGTACAGCGAGATTTGGTTCGATTCTACAGTGTCCATTGCAGTGGTGTCTTATTCATAGGACTAGTTTGCTATACACAAATAACAGACTGCTGAAGGCCGTAATTGACCAATCAGAATCGAGCATTCAACAAAGCTGTGTCATACTTCACTTGGAAGTAAAACTAAAAAATAATGCTCGGAAGGGAGCCAACAAGTAGGACGATTCATAAAACATCTGTGTCATGGCGTCTCTAAAGGGAATGTGTTACTTAACAAAGGTTGTTACTAGAACTTAATTGGACCAATAACGACCCTGGACTCTTTACTGTCCACCAGTGACTCACACTTTCCTTGTGATAAAAGCACGCACAGGACATCCTCACTTGATGTGTTCACGATAACACACCCTTTTTTAAGTACCACGCTATCTGAACACGATTGCTACATGCGTACGTACGCAACCATCCAGGCACACGTGTGCGCATTTACACTCCAAATATAGATCCAAGGGCTCTATATTGGGAAATACTTTCTCAAAAAAATAGGCTGTCCAAAAAAGGAAAATGCTTTGCTGTTGCCGGGCGGGGTACAACGACAGAGTTGAACACCTCATCCTCCTTCATCCACTTACTGGACAGCGGCGATTTGATCTTCCACCTCAAAGGTTCCCAGGCGCCGGTAAATGGCGTGCATTAGCTTGTCGCCCCGGTAACCGCTTCCCCTTCCGTCGAAGCTGGCCACGATGATGTTCTCCGAGCTGGCCAGGTACGCGGACCAGCCCAGGCTGTAGCGGTAGTCAGCCTTCTGGCTGCACGGACCCGCGTATCTGGAGGGATGGGGGGGGGGTGGTGGAGGGTGGAGGGGTGGAACAGGTGTGAACTGGCTTTGAGTTTATGAATAAGGTGTTGCGTGCGATTATGAGGCACGGAAAGGTTTCGAGTGCCCTTAGGTGACCAGACTTACTTTAATCGCTTTGTGTTTTTTGCCTGAGACGCACGCATAAAATAAAAAGATTTATGGATATTGATGGATTACCCACCTGGGTTTCGTCTTAGTACCTCACAAACTCACAAAGGGGATGATTTATTTTGCACGTAGTGTTGGTTTATGATGACTGACGTTTGTGGGTTTTTCACAGGAAGGAAGATTGTTAAACTGGTTTATTTGTGTTGTAGTGGTGGGAACTTTGTTTACTTTACCCAGTGGTTCCCAAACTTTTTTTGTCCTCCCCTAACACACACACACACACACACACACACACACCCACACACACACACACACACACACCCACACACCCACACACCCACACACAGACACACATAAACGCGCACACACCGACAGATGGACGGACAGACAGACAGACAGACAGACAGACAGACAGACAGACAGACGGACACACACACACACACACACACACACACACATTCACCCGTTCCAACAGTTCTTGGTAAAAGCACACACAATTTTCTGCCCATGCTTGTTGTTACATGAGGGTGCAGGCTCACCGACCCACTCACACAACACACGGGCAAAGTTCACGCACAGCGACCATAAAGGCAGGCACTTGGGTGCACATCACAGGCGGCCGTATAAATTGTCATCAGTAGTCCATGGGTTTGTTTACAGCTCGTTCTAATAGTTGGTTTCCTCCTGTGGTCGTTCAGATCACAATCTTTGTATAAAGATATTCCTCTCACTATAATACATCCACGCTCCGTTCCAGCCCCTCCACCCTGGCCCACCCTGAAGCCTTCCCCCCCTTGGGGAACAAACACTTGTACACAGCGCGGGGCACAACATGAATAACGGTACACAAATGTATTCACTTACACGTCCACCAGTAAGGGATACTTCTTCGACTCGCTGAAGCCAGGCGGTAAAGTCATTTGATACTCGATGTCTGGAAAAAACAAAAGAGACAACGTGAAAATCACTTCACCCTCCTCAAAGGACGATACCGTTCCGGGTGGTTAAACCGTTGTCACGTCTCTCATTGCACGGCGATAACACGTCACGTATTTTGGCGCCAATTCGCCGAAGTGCTACTATTATTAACGTCTTGCTGGAAAGCGCACTCCCGCCAAATGCTCTTCGTCGGAATCGGTACGTCAAAGTCAATATCATAGTTACTATAAAATACTATATTTTGACAAATGACCACGGTAACAGTGGTTGAAGTGAAGCCAGGAGAGAGTGTTACGATTCTAGAATCATCAGTGAGGTCCTTTAAGACGTGGATCGGCGTGTGTTTTCCGTGTTGACTTCCGATAAGTCGTCCGTTTTTTTTTCCCGGGAGCTTACCTATCCCTCCGACCGTGAGGACGCCGCGCTGCACGGTGGGGGTCCGGATGTCGGCGATGACGTTGAGGAACCGAGCGTTGTCCTCCAGGACCGTGTCCTCTACAGACACCAAACACACCTCAGGGTTGTTAATGCGGGGGGGAAAAAAAGGGTTCAGGGTACATACCCCGATACTCTGCAGTCTTTTAGCACGTGGACATCCACAAAAAGCACACGGAGCAGGGATTTCACTTTGTGTTTGTACCGTGATCCAGAAATGAAACGTAGTGGGGCTAGATGTTTTTTGGCTTGCTTCCTATAGGATGCCAAATGGTGTTTAACTCCCCGGTGAAATTAAACAGATTCGGGACGCACACTTGCTTATCAAGCTCGCTTTGTGCAATTGTCAATTGAATTTGAGTTGCGTTGAGTGTAACTTGTACTGTTGTAACTGTTAACTGTAACTTGAAATGTTGTGTTGTTCTGTACCTGTTTTGTTGACGTTGTTCCTGAGGGAGTAACGTGGACTGCCCGGACCTGAGACAACACAGGAAAACAAAGTCACCCATGACTCAAGCAAGCAATATGGCAAAGCACGCAAAGTGGGAATACGAAATAAACAAATAAACAAACAAAGAGGGAATTAAGCAAAGACAGAAAAACAAATAGAAACAGAAAAACAATGAAATAATGGGTGGGACTATTTTACAATATTCTTTTGTCATATTTGTTTTTCATTTTCTTTAACCCATCCCAACTGCATTCACTAAATCAAATGCTCTGACATAATTAAAAAAGAAGATCTGGTATCTGTGGCTGTCACAGGCCTGTCCAATCACCTCATTCAGCAGGAACGAAGTGATTGGACAGCCTACACTTCAAGTCTACCCGTCTACCCGGCTACACGCCGCTCACGACCAGTGTGCGAGTGTCCGTCGGAGCACGGCAGACCTTTAGCTAAAGCTAGCGAGCTAGTCGCGTGCTTTGAGGCAGTAGCTTCGCAGGAGTTTTTCGGTCGTATACGTCCGGCTCCAAGCTAAATCAAGCAAGCTTCAGGGCTTTCTCCAAATGCCCTGAAGCTTGCCAACGAAGACTCCAGAGAACAGTTACAGATCCAGTGTGTGTGGACGCACCCTGGCAGGACACCCGGTAGAAGGAGGCGTGGTGGCTGAAGTAGGCCGCGTTGTATTGGCAGTCTTTATGAAGTGTGCACGTCAGACACTCTGGCGTTCCCCCGGGGCTCAACCTGCACACACACACACACACACACACACGAATGATTTACATGTGAGCGATAAATAGTAGTTACAACTAAATTTATATATATATATATTTAAAATGCAGTCGTATTTAGTAATGCATCAATACTAATTGTATACACACGTATACACACACACACACACACGCGCGCACACACACACACACACACACGCGCACGCACGCACGCACACACACACACACACACACACACACACACACACACACACACACACACACACACACACAACAACTTACTTGTAAACATTGCGGCCTCCCGCCCTAGCACCGTCTTCATTACTTGAATAATACCTGGGGACAGAAAAAGATCACAGTTAAGTAGTATTAGTGATAGTGATATCATAACATATAGTATGAACATGTCATTATAAGAATAAGAACAACAGTTCTGTGCTCCTTTAATGTGTCTCTATTTTACACTGCTCTTGATCGTCACATTGCTTCACTTCTTAAATCAAGATTTCATAATAAAAAAGGTTTTATAATTTGTATAAAACAAATAAATAGAGTAGCAAACAGTGTCTTGAGTTTTGGCTAAATGTTCAGCTACATCATTTTCAGACAACAGTCACTGTCTGAGTATTCCACATGGTTGGGACAAAAATTAAACACTGAATTAAATAGAAAGTTAATAGCTGCAGTATAAAAGCTATATAGTGCAGATGTAATGTGTGTGTCGGAATCCACTTTAAACTTTAAATCGTGATCTTGTTTTGGCAGCCAGGCAACCATCTTGTGAACTTTTCCCGCCACTTAGGCTCATGGACGACCAATCAAAACTTACACGGTGTCATCAGCCGTCACTTTTTGGATGGCGACCACCTCCCACGTCCCGGTTGTGATGGGCTTGGCAACTCCCTGTCGGACACAAGGACAAAGTGTCACCTTAAACGCAGTTCTTCGGGACTGTAGCATTCCTCCCACCACCTTTAGACCCTGTTAATGTGATCATTATCTCCCGATTATCTAAGTCTGTAGGCTTTGATGTCTCAGTGTTTCCCTCACCATATAGTTAATATGTAATAAATAGGTACAATATGTAATAAATGTACTGTAATACATCA
Organism: Micromesistius poutassou; assembly: GCF_964030765.1. NCBI lineage: Eukaryota > Metazoa > Chordata > Actinopteri > Gadiformes > Gadidae > Micromesistius > Micromesistius poutassou. The sequence continues at coordinate 2,232,287 of NC_140294.1, forward strand.
TAAAATTAGCATTCAGCATGATGACGATCAATGGTTCATCAGAGATGAAGGAAACATGCTCAATTTAAATACTGGCTACTCAAAATACAAAAATGCTGCAGCCAGAGTGTGTTCTCCTTTGAAATGTTTTTGTTTGGGCCTGTGTCTAATGATTCACTATTGACCGTAAACCCGCACCCCCCCCCCCCCCCCCCCCCCCCCCGTCAACAATCCCGTCCGCCCGCAAACCCGTTCCACCCCCCACGTCAACAATCCCGTCTGCCAGGGTAAGGGCAGCGTCCCCGTTTTAGTTTTCTATGACAAAAACACTACATGTTTGGAGGTTTTTACACCGCTGAACCCAAAATGTCCCCGGATTTTGTCTCAGAAATGGTCACCTTAACTTAGACTCACATGTTGATTCTACTTTTCCCCAAACACACTGAACAATGAATGTGTCATACTTGATGAACAGCCCATGCCCACTGTGTTGACCTTGTGTTTAGCCCAGTCTCTAAGAATACCCCGTGAGTAAACGTGGTAAAAAGCAGAACCGCCACTCACCCCGACCACATGATGGATGTGTTTATATCCGTGGCTGTTGCTCATCACCAGGTAATATGAATCGCTGTCCCCCGCAAACACAGGTTCGTCTGGGGAAAACTATAAGAGGGCCGCCGTGGTTGAGAACATTGCTTTTAATGGCCTTCTTTCCGGCACGTTAACATGTTAGCACGCTAGCGTTATCACTGTGTGTGCGTTGCATGCTAACCGTCTCACTAACATTTGTAGTATGCTAGCATTATCTTTAGCGTCATTATTGTTATCAACGCGTACTACGCTAACATGCTAGCATGCAAGCGCCATCACAGTGTTTATGACATGCTAACTGACATGCTGACGTGCTAGTTCTACTAGAGTGTGTGCCATAAACTAACATGCACTAACAGACACAAAGACGCTTCTATTATCGGTGTAAATTATAAAGCCACATACCCTTCCAATCCAGCCATTGAGTTGGTTCAATGCCAGGCTCTGGAAACAATGGGAAATGATACACTTAATAAGGAAGGCTCAGTTAGAGATATACAGTATATAACAAAGACTTATCAATATGTAGAAGGATCAGTAGATGGATGGATTGATAGAACAGACAGACAGACAGATAAACAGATAGAGAGAGTGAAATATAGATGGATAGATGCAAAGATAGATATATAGAGTGATAGATGCCCTCATAACTTCCAGACTTGACTACTGCAACAGCATCCTCTGTGGTTCACCTTACAAAATCCTCAATAAACTTCAGCTAGAGATAGAGTGATAGAGTGAGTGATGGATAGATACTCAGATAGATAGAGTTATAGAGTGATAGACATATAGCTGGACAGAGTCATTGATAGCTGGATAGATAAAGTTGTAGATAGGTTGGGTCACCTCCCCAGCTTTCCAGGAATTCCCGTCAAAGTCGTAGATCTGCAGGAGGAGGTCTTCCTGCTTCCTCTTCAGCCACTGGACGGCCAGGCGTTCGTCCGTTACCCAGGTGACCGTCGCCAGGTAGTGCTCGCTTTAGAACAGGGATTAAAGGAATATTAACGCAACCGAAACAGACGATCTTCTATCGTGTATACGTGACACACTTCTGGGTAAAAGTATTTAAACTATCTGATTTGTTTTTCAATCTGTGGGCCGTTAGTAGACCAAGCGGCCACAATAAAAATAAAAATGGGAGATTTGATCGTCAATATTCACGAAGACTGGAAAAGGAACATTGCATGAAGGACAATACAGCTGTAGAAATGTTCATTCTTTTTGACAGGGTCATTTAAAATGCGGCACAAAATGTTCTGTTGGGTTCTGTGGCGAAGGTACACCCATAAGTGAGTCCCAAAAGGCCTGCTCTGCTATGCAGGATTGCGCGGTACTGTACTGCGTTGTACGTTACCCTGTGGTAAAGGAGGCCGGCATGACAACCGGCATGACCGCTGTAACGTTGGCGGCGTTGACAACAAACAGCTTGACCACAGGGTTGGGGGTTCCAGGCTGCCGGCCAAACAACAAGCAGAGAAACAAGATGGAGATTCGAGCTGAATATCCGAGATGGTGTATGTCTACCCAAAAGATCTGTCAAACCGTTGGTCATTTTCCAGACAAACAATGGGATTAGGGAGCATGCAGGTAGGGTTAAAGGTGACATAATATACCACCAGGTGTGAGTGTGATGAGCTGTTACAAGCCGTTTTGAAAATCTGCCTCTTCTGACGTCACAAGTGGGCGTGTCCACCTAGATGTGTGACGGATAGACGAGCAACGTTTGCTACGGTCCACTGGGTAGGCTGGTAGACTGATCTATCCGGCACACATCTAGGTGGACACGCCCACTTGTGATGTCAGAAGAGGCCGATTTTCAAAACGGCCTGTAGCGGCTAATCCCACTCACACCCGGTGGTATAATATGTCACCTTTAAACATCTTTACGATGCCTACAGGTGCAGTGCAGCACAGGGTCAACACACTAGCAACGGTTAAATATACTTTACACTGCTGGATAAACATGCACGAAAAATCGATCCGTTCCAGTCGGAAAAAAAACTAATCACATTCAGACCGAACAAAGCCAAAAATGCATTGTACTTTTTTTCTTTATTAAGCGCACAGCACATGGAGCGCGAAGTTTGGTTCGTATTTCTAGCGTGACTCGAAACAAGAAACCGAAAATTATCCTTTTATGTGCCGACGTGAATGGAGCGTTGCCATACTTTTCCCGCTCCTAGGCTCGAGACTGTTTTTCGGAAGTGACGATTACGAAAGATTTTGCGGGACTGACCTTGGGGTAGGGGATGACGACCGTGGTGGGGTACTGCTCGTCTCCGTACCACGAGTACTCGATGTTGTGGACGCCCTTGTCGTTGAACTCGGCGTAGGCCACGTGCTTTCCGCCCGGCGACCACCAGAGCGCTTGATTGGACGAGAGCATCTCCTCTGACAGAGGGAAAGAAAGAGGGGCGGGCGTTGACGAATAAACTCCTGATTTGGGTCTTTTGCCTTCAACATCAGCACATCGTTACAGTTTAGAGTTTTGTTTTAAAGGTGACATATTATACCACCGGGTGTGAGTGTGATGAGCCGTTACAAGCCGTTTTCAAAATCGGCCTCTTCTGACATCACAAGTGGGCGTGTCCACCTAGATGTGTGACGGATAGATGAGCAACGTTTGCTACGGTCCACTGGGTAGGCTGGTAGACCGATCTATCCAGCACACATCTAGGTGGACACGCCCACTTGTGATGTCAGAAGAGGCCGATTTTCAAAGCGGCTTGTAACGGCTAATCCCACTCACACCCGGTGGTATAATATGTCACCTTTAATATTGTGTCATAGTCTCCTCAAAATCCACCAATTAATCAAACCACCACACAAAGAAGGTATTAACACCAAGGCTAACAGACACAAATTGAGCAAAATATGATTAAAAAAAAATAAGTGACATAGATTGTCTTGGAGAAGTTGCTTAAATCTCTGTGAGAAAGTGAAACCTTTCTCACTTCCAGCGACAGGACGGTTTGATTGCTAGGTTTGAAATGGTCCCCCCTGACACATGGTATGGCCTAATGGGCCTTGATTGGTCCACCTGTGACTAGTTAGGTGGCCTACTTAAGGGGTGTCACATTGTTTGTTGGGAGGGTTAAGGAAGAGGTGGCTTGACGCAAGGCCGCTACTTACACCCTCTTGTTGGGCTAAATTATGCTGTAGTTCAGCTAGAAAATTGCCAACAGCTTTTCTTTTATTCTTTTCAAATGTTAATTTGTATTTTTGGAACCATTGGTTTATTTTATGTTTATTTATTGTTCGGTTTGTTTTGTGGAAAGTGAATAAAACTTCTCTTTTTGGAATTGCCCTCGTCTCACGCTTGAATCCAGTTGACCACACCCTGAAGTGGAGTGAGCCGCAATCTCATTTTATTTTTCAGTTGACGTTGCAACTGGCCTGGCATGGCCATTTCCTGTTGCATCATTTCAAACCAAAAATGTCAACTCGGCGGCACTGAAACACACCCTCACCACTCACCCTCGTACACCCAGTCTGGGATGCCGTTCAGGATGACGTTGTGTTCTCCGTTGTGCGTGACCCTCCCCGCTGGGCTGGTGGCGTTGGTCGCCACGTACACGTCGTTCTCCCAGACGTAGGCCTGCCGAGGGATATATCGGATACGTTAACGTGTCAATCATATCTCATTATTCACATTACTCCCCTACATCCGATCTAGGGACAATTCCGAGAAAAGAAAACGGTTGGAGTGTCTAAGATTTTTGTCGTGCGTAAACCTCTGTTTTGACTCACCAGTCCGTTTCCTTCGGGGGCCCATGCTAACAACTGGACGTTGTCTCTGACTCCAGAGTCTACCAATTGCCTGTATCCATGGAAACAAGGTTAAAGGTTAAAGGTTAAAGGGGACCTTCAGAGATTTGGAGTGACCCGATCGATTTGTTTCTACTCAATATTTTGGATCCTATTTGTATGGAAGAGGATTATGGCCACACATGTGTTTTTTTTAAGTTTAAAGTCAGAATTCTGATTTTAAACCCCTTTTAAAATCCTCTTCCGTATCTTTCGTAGGACAGCGTGTGGTTCAGTGCGAAGTCAGAATTCCGACTTTAAAGTCAGAAGTCACAATAATCACATCCTCTTCCGACTATATGCAATTTAGTAATTGACCTGACTTTTTCTCAAATACAAAAAGTGTTGATAAGCCACAGATTATTTCAGCTCTACCCTGCATTGTCATCACACGTGGGCGTGTCCACCCAGAAGTAGCCCAGGATTACACTCCCTGCATGAGGACGTCCACGGGTACGCTGGGACCAGCAAATTGCGCTGTCTGTCAAATGGATTGACGACGGGGTTGTATAGCCATTATCCTTCACACGACGTTCCAAAGAGGAAGTCAGGTCGTAGCGTCTATCAGGGGTCAGGGTTCATGGCTCTAGCGATAAATACTGCCGTCGACTCATTGGGGGGGGGGGGGGGTTTTCAAGGTGTAGAGCGAGAGGATGCCTACCGGTTGACGACGTCATAAATGGTGTAGGAGGCGTTGTACGAATGTCTCCATTGCTGATTGGGAACAGAGGAGAGAGGACTGATCATGCAACTGATAAAAGTGACGACAACAGTGGTCGCTGTTTTCATAAGAAAATTAATGAATATTTGTCTTTATTTTATTTTTTACCGACTTTTCAGACTCCCCAGGGGAAATGAGCGCGTACCTTTGAGTAGTTACTCGCGAACGCCACGTACTTGTGGTCGGCCGACAGCTGGTACTCATAGGCTTCGAGATCGACCTGCCAGATTAAAAGGTTAAAAGGTCAAGGAACCCAGGTTTTCTTTTTGTTTTATGCCAACCAATCCGACTTCAACAGGATTACTGAGGGTGTCTATTAGACTGTAGCCATTGGGCGATTCCTTGTAGAGACTGCGGTTACAGAAATGTATAGAGAGAGTACGGGTAATCATGTGACCCCTCTGTGTGATGACATAACTGGAACGCAAAGACTGCAACAAATGAGATCAAAACTGTGATTCACGTCCCACACTTGGATGCGGTACCAACAGTAACTGGCGTGTCATTTTATCGTTAAAGTTGTTTGTTGTTAAAGTTACGTCAATTTGGCTGAGATAACATTTTTACAAAATTTTCTCCCGTATTGCCATTGATTTACGAGAATGGTACGAATGGTTTGTGCAAAGTTTTCGCATTCCAGCTGGCATCTTTGAAGTCACCCGACGCAGGAACTCGAATCCACCGAAAATGACACAATCCCCTCAACGCTACAAGACTCACAAATAGAGATCTGTTCAAGAACTCTGCAAACTGTCCGGATTGGGCGTTGTGTAGGTACACCGAGCCGTTGGTCTTGTGCAGGTACTCGTTGTCTGGGGGAACACACACAGAACACCGTGACGACACAAATGTCATGGCGGCGTCATGACGACGGACAGTGGCGGACTTAGCCCTTTGGGGGCTCCAGGCAAAGGTGACCAGAATTGTTGATGGGGGGGGGGGGGGGTGATCAGAGCGGGGGGGGTTGGGGTACCGAAGTTGCATGATTGCTTCGCACGTTAGCAGGGAGACCGTCAATGCGTGAGTAATTGGACATCCCGGCGCTGCTATTATGACAGGATTTTTATAAAAACAATATAGATATGGGGAAGAAATATAAAGACCTCTATGGGGCCTTCCATGGGGCCTGGGGCTCCAGGCAAGTGCCTGGTTTGCCTAACAGTACGGTCCGCCCCTGACGATGGAAGACTTTAGAATAGTCCAATAGTTTGTGGTTCGATATTGACCCTAGGTCGGGGTTTGTGGACTTGAGAGAGAATTTCACATCATCATTCGTCATGGTCTCTCCTTCATTGTAATAAACACGGGTGAACACACACACACACACACACACACACACACACAGTTTCCTGTTTCCTTATAAGGGGTCTTTCACCTGAGATCCACCTCAGGTTGTAGGAGCGTGGGTTGAATGTGTCGTTGAAGACATCTTCCAGGCTGAACGGCCTTTTGCTTTTGCTGTCACTGTCATCTGGAGGGACAGACGTGAGCCAGGGTGAGATCCAACCATATCTGTACGTGTGCACACACACACACACACACTCACTCACTCACTCACTCACTCACTCACTCACTCGCGCACACACACACACACACACACACAGAAACACACACGCACACATGCACACACTCACACACACATGCACTCACTCACACACACACACACAGAAACACATGCGATCACACACACACACACACACTCACTCACTCACTCACTCACTCACTCACTCACTCGCACGCACATGCACACACACACACACACACACACACACACACACACACACACACACACACACACACACACACAGAAACATACACGCACACATGCACTCACTCACACACACACACACACACACACACACAGAAACACATGCGATCACACACACACACACACACACACACACACACACACACACACACAGAAACACATGCGATCACACACACACACACACACACACACACACACACACACACACACACATTGAGTGAGTACTGTAATAGGTGTGATGAGTGTTTTTTGGGTACGGCTCTAATGGTAGACACAGTTTGTCTGATGGTGATGGATGGGTCGGCCTATGAGGACATAGCACTACAACATTTTTGGTAATGATCATTATCCAACGAGAAGTATTACAAACTGACACTTTAATCACTTTCGGTCGTTATTGCTGGATTGGTCCAAAAAACGAATAAAGAAATTAAGAAATTGCTACCTGGCCGCACTCGCATTAGGTATGATAGGCCTTACTGTCATAACTACTACATCACGGTATAAGTTGACCTACTGCATAACCAGAATCATACCGACATCAGTGACTCAACTCAAGCACTCACTGTAAACTGAAAAAAAAATGCTTGAAATAAAATGATTAATAATATTAAATTACTTTTGCAGACCATCTGACAGTGATAAAGGAATGGTTGCCTGGAAATCTTGAAATCTTGTTGTAAATCTTGAAATCTTGAAAATCGTGTGTGTGTGTGTGTGTGTGTGTGTGCGTGCGTGTGCGTGTGTGTGTGCGCATGCGTGTGTGCAAGCATGTGTGTGCGCCAGTGCGTGCGCGCGCGCGCTAGAGTTGCACTTCGTTGAACCGTGGGCAATATACATGCAGTAGCGGTCTATGCAGTATGGAGCGCGTTAGTTTCCGAAACATTAACTTTGCACCGCTCGCTCAAACCCGTCTAACCCCGCGGGAGTCACATGGGTGGCGGTGTTCGGCGGCCGCGTGACTCACCGTTCAAATAGATGGCGGTGGGCACTGCGATCAGGATGACCACCAAGGCTAACCCGAGCACACCGAGCAGCACCCTGGCGACGGAAACCTGCGAGGAGATGACACAATAAAAGTCCCCAAATGAAAAAGGCTGTTCCGACCGGGGCTCACATGTTGACATTCTCAGTGAACTGTTAAGAAACCCCGGGCGTTACTCACCATTTTTGGGCGCTGGCGTGAAGAGTAGTCTATAGTCGTTCAACCTCAGGAGTGCATTGGAAGGTGACAGTGGCAGCAGATGCGATGAGGTGAAAGTCGAATAAAGTTATGGGACACTGAAGAGGCGGTTAAACATTATCCACGCGTCCGACTCCAATGAGGTCCCATAAAAGAGGGGAGCGGAGTAAAGTTGGTGCAAGCCAAAGCGATGTGTAGCTGTACTTGCATATAGAGGAAGTTGCCTGGCCGTCACACATCTATAAATTCCTCAGAATTCTGGAGTAGCCCTAATGGGGAGGGTAGTTTATACGTAAGACTTTTGTTTTTTGAAAATGTAGGCTACAGAGCTACGTTTTTTTGTACCAATTGCTATGAAACTGGATACTTACTGTTACTGCTATTACAATTTCTAAAAATGATAACCACTAATTCAGGACTATGATTGTGTATTTTTTTTCTCCAGAATTTCAAATATAGAGAGTTATTGACTTAAGGAGCCTACTCGGGGTGTGTTTATGTTCTTGCTGTAGAAATGTAGGCCTGCACACATTTTTGCAGGAAATAAGTTTGCAAAAATCGTAACACACACACACACACACACACACACACACACACACACACACACACACACACACACACACACACACACACATATACACATACATACACGCACGCACGCATGCCCACACACACACACACACACACACACACGCACGCACGCACGCACACACACACACAGGCACACACAATAACACATACAATACCTTGCAAATGTGAATAATTAAATTCAAACTTTACTTGAAATGTTGTACTATTCAGTGCCAAAGGCCTGCATTTGTATTCTTACAGTTGGCCTATAGGCAGGGTATTGTGCAACAAAAATAGCCGACATATAGACATGAATGGATGAAGATTCCTCGATGGCCACGAATTCCATAGACACCATGAAGTCTATACATAGAGCTCATCTGTGGCTGAGTTTGATCAGGCCAATAAAAAGTATTGGAAGCCAGACCCTCTCTCTCTCTCTCTCTCTCTCTCTCTCTGTCACTCTCCCTCTCTATCTCTCTCTGTGTCTGTCTGGGTACATACTATAAATTGTCGATCGTCCGAAGTGAACGCTAAAAGCCCTTTAAAAGCTTAACAAACAGGTGCATCTTCCTTTATGGGAAATAGGTATCATCTCTCGCACCTGTTCCACCCGCTGGGCAAACAAACAGGGTTTCTCTGGACTCAACTAATGCAGCGCGGCTTGTTTGAAGAGCCAGATTCACAGGGTAGCTTCATTTTAGTGTGTGACACTAACCCCCCCCGATTAAAATCACTGAGATGGGACGGATTGGCCACTTTGTGTGCACATCTTGTGTCTTGTGTGTGTGTGTGTGTGTGTGTACGTGTACATGTATGTGTGTGTGTGTGTGTGTGTGTGTGTGTGTGTGTGTGTGTGTGTGTGTGTGTGTGTGCGCGTGTGTGCGTGTGTGTGTGTGAGAGAGAGAGAGAGAGCAAGAGGTAGAGAGAGAGAGACAAATAGAGAGGTAGAGGGAGAGAGAGATAAGGAGAGAGACAGAGAAAGAGAGAGGGAGGGAGAGAGAGGGACTAGACTCCAGTTTAATTTGGTCATTTCAATCAATGTCATTTCAATCATAACTTTAACCTCCACGTGGCATAGTCCCATTATACAGCGATCATGACAAAGTAGGCACATGCACACACATCGTTGGTGTATTGATTGCATATTAATGTAATTGAATATTAGTTATATATATAGTATAATGATTTATATATCATATATATCATGTAACTTTATTACTTTAATGCTTAATGCAATGGGGATGTCAAACTATCATCAAGAAATTGCATGTAAGAACAAAGTAATCAGGCACCAAAACCAAAATCTTTTATTTGTACCAACAATATGATTATAATATATCTGGTTTAATCAGGATGTCCATCTGTGAGCTGTGTTAGGTTGTTTGAAAAGCTTGGAACAACATCTCGAAGAACACTCAGTGTTTATTCATGTCCACGACAGAGGTCATTTTTGATTTAAAAGAAATGTGAGGGGAAATGGATTTCTTGGCTCGGAGATTTGAATAGCTGAAATATTTGGCTGAGAGAGGGTGACTGAGACAGAGATGGACCCGGAGACACCCAGGATACCAGCACGGAGGCCAAGGAAAATGTTGTGCTGCAAACTTTTTTTTTCAATCTGTTACTTATTCAATGTCTCTTTTCGAACACGGCGCCACCTGGGTGTCTGCCACACTCCACCTTTGGGATTCTTACTGGGCTCCTCTAGACAGGGTGGTGGTGCTGAAAGACCGGTTTATTGAAAGGTTTACAGACAATGATACATGACGCAGGTGTTGTCTTACAGGAAATATCTCCCTGAATGTGTTTGGAGATGACTGGCTTAACTTGTGCACATTGCTCAATGCATAACCTTGCCTGTAGCCAGCTATGAGGTCACCGAATTTTTTTGTGATCCCATAGAAGAAAAAGAAAAATTGGAGACTAAATGCTAAAACCTGTATAGGGAAATCAGCGGATGAGAACTTCTCTGAGCTGAGTGCATGCCTAATTCAGTGTACGTTTGTTAGTTTGTTGTCCGCTGTGTGTGACATCTGGTGGTGTGGTCCCCCCCCCCCCCCCCACCGTCCCTCCCCAACAAAACTGTATCCTCATCCCCAGGCCGTCACTACTTTTCAAACCCTGGCGAGGGCCCTGTGTACTCCATATTTTCAATCCTCACCCAGCCCTAGAGTACAATCAGTGTGACAGCCATCATCCACACACACACACACACACACACACACACACACACACACACACACACACACACACACACACACACACACACACCCAACACTCTGACGCGCCAATGTGCGGAACTTCCACCTTTAAAGCTGCGAAAATAAGCGAGTCCTGTTTCCATCACTGCCGATCTGGAGCTGGAGCCGATAAATCGCCGTGGCGACGGCGGTCATTAGTTCTAGGAATGAACGCAGATTGTGACATGTCCCAAATAATGCAGCCAGATGTTAGTGGGTGTTGGCAGGTTTTTTCGTCCCATAGGAAAGGGGCTGTACAGAAATGGGATAGTTGGGTCTTCCTGAATAACAAGCTGGAGCGCTGGGCCGAAAATGAATCACTACACACCCAAACATCGTGTTTCCTTAGTAAAACAGAAAGGCCTGGACGGGATAGGAGGACGGGGAATAGGAGACGAAAACAGAGCATTGAGTAAAACGACTAAAAGGAAAACAATCTCTTGAGGATGGAAGGACGGGTAGAGGGGAAGACAGAGGTCAAGTAAACACAAGAGGAGATGGGGAAAGGGGGAAAGAAGAGAAGAAGGAAAGAGATCAAGTATAATAAACTATAAAGGGGGGAGGGGGGGAAAGAGGGTTGTGCTGAAAAGTGTCAGGGCGTAAGGAGACGCCATGTATGGACAAGGATAGAAGTGGGTTCAACAAACAGCTGGAGCATACCATCTCTCTGCCGTTCAAAGGGAAGATCCGAGGTTGGACTGTATACAGACCACATATAACTTAATCCTGTTTGCAATTTGAATGCATTTACGCCCCGTTACGGCCGGCCTAGGGGAACCCGCCGGTAACATGGACGTTGTCCCCTCCCTACTCTGATTCCTACAACTTCAGCCATCCAAACAGGGTTTGAACGCAGAAGACGAGTCATTTATTTTACGTTTAACTCAACAACACGGAAGGAAGACCAAAAACACATCAAAGTACAACAAAGCCACCAAGGTGTGGTCCACGTTACATTTTTAAACCAGGCTGACCATCAGTTGGGATCACACCCACACATTAAACATGCCCACCACCACTTAAGTTACCATCATCATCAGCTCAAACAAACAGGCTGGCATGCAAGGAACCATGAACAAAGGGAGGGACGTAATCACAAACACATAACTTTCAACTATGACCAAGGGTCAGAATCTTAAAGCAAATTGCTTTAAGACAAAAAAAAAAAAGTGCTAAAACCAACACAAATGTGAAGCAAGATTCAAATGTTTGACCCCATGCGAGAAAAACCTCAAACCCCAGGTAATAAAGAAGGATAAATGTTGTCAACACTTCCACCTAGCGGTCATGTGAAGGCATCACAAAAGTCAATATTTCCTTCTTTTTTGTTCAAGTAACTGAACAAATGATAAAAAAAAATGACATCCCGTGACATTTTTTCATCGTTTTGTGTTTGTTTGTCAGTTGTCAGTAAATCTCCGAACACATACAGCCTTTGTCTTCAAAAAACAAAACTTTATTAAGTTTCCGTCCTACCCACACACACCCGTCCAAAAATATAAATAAATAAATAAATAAATATATTTATATGAATATAAAAGGATCTAATGCTACACTGCATGGTGCTCGTGGTCACGGTACGGTCCATAGGTATGCGCCTCGCCCGTCACACGAAAGACCGTCCGACGCACTTCCGTCTAACTGACGACACCGGACATGACGTGCCGAGACCGTCTATTACAGGAAGTGGCCGCCGTATCGTCTCTATAGGTGTGTGTACTCTGCTCCAAACAAACTTTAATCAATCCAACAGTGCTTTACGACACCCCTCTCCACGACCACTTGTCAACTTCGGCGGAAATGGCTTATCCAGGCTACGGTGGGGTGAGTACACGGAGCCGAACGTGTGATTAATCGACTTGTTTCGTCGTGGTTGTAGATGTTGTAGTTACATAACCCAGGCAGGGTGGGAGATGCGGTGCTCCTCCGAAAGCATTCCGGGAAGGGGCGGGTCACCCGGGGTCGCCGAGAGTTCCGCTTTTTCCGTGTCGGACTCCGTTGCGTTTTGTTTTTAACACTTTGGATGAGGATGTGAAGTCGAATGTGAAGCTGGACTTGGGGTGTTATAAGTTTAGAGCTATTAAATGGCTTCGAAACTTGATTTGAATTTGCTGTCCATCCGTCGACCCCCGCCCCCCCCCCCCCCCCCACACACACACACACATAGTTTCTCTTTCTTTTAACTTATTAAATTCATATTAGTGGCGGTAAAGGTCGGTAGGAAATTGTTTCTCTCTCTTTATTGGGTTGCCGAAGGCCAGAGTACGACAGCAATCCCAAACGTATATCAAATTTCAAACGCAGCTGTGGAGCCATTGGCTCTGCACAAGACGAGGAACGAATATATCTTCATTTTAATGAGGGGTTGGGGAGTGTGATGATAAATCTCTCTCTCTCTCTCTCTCTCTCTCTCTCTCTCTCTCTCTCTCTCTCTCTCTCTCTCTCTCTCTCTCTCTCTCTCAGTATGGTGCACCGATGCCAGGCATGCCCCACCAGGGCATGCCCCACCACCAGGGTCACCCCATGGCCGGGCACCCCATGGGCCAGATGGGGGGCCAGCCCCAGGGGGCGTACGCCCAGTACGGCGCTCAGTACCAGGGCGCCGCCTACGGGGCCCCCCCTCCGGCCACCAACGACCCCATGTATGGATACTTCACCGCCGTCGCTGGCCAGGTCGGTGTCTGCACTCTGCCCCAGGGTCGATCATGAATCAAGAGTGCATCATGTGATTTTTATTGTTTTTGTTAGTTGGTGATACTCTCACATATTGAGAGGAAGAGAGTTATAGTACTAGTTCCTAAATCAACATTAATATACCATAACCTAGGCTGATCAAAGCGTTGTTTTGTCATGGGTCGGATGAGGAACGCGTTGGCGGCTTGTTTTCAAGCGTGAGATCAATCAAGATCAAATCAATCCGCCGTTGGTGAAGGGATGGACACCAGGATATAATCATAAAATCAGCACAACATAAGGCCTATACCTGACGGTTTTTGTGGCGTTTTGTGTACTTCCTCAAAGTCCAAAACGCCAGCAACAGGCTCCGTCACGTAATGTCTGGGCCTGGCCTGGCCCGGCCCTGTGAGTCCACAGTAGCAGCTCTCCCGCTCTGTGACGTGGCCAAGAGGGGACATGAACTCCACCCCCTCAATCTGCCTGACATCGAAAGACAAAAAAATATATAGTGCGTGAGAAGCATTTGAGATTGCGGTGGGTTTCCTGGAACATCATTTCGGGGATCCCTCCTCCTCTGTTCTCTATAAACTAAGAAGCTTTCAGTTTGGAGGCTCGCCACCAACTCCAGGAAGTGGTCTTTGATTTCCTGGTTCCTGCTGCATACACAAATGGTTTCACAGTCTCGAGTCAGGATGTGAAAGCTCTCATCGGGCCATATGTACGTTATCAGTGGCCTACAGCAAATGGCACGTTTCCAAAAGGCCTCTTCCTGAAGTGGGTGGTGAACCTCCAAACTGAACGCTTTTGAGTTTATTGCTTTGGGCAAAAGTGTCTATTAAAGGGGACATATTATACCACCAGGTGTGAGTGCGATTAGCCGTTACAGGCCGTTTTGAAAACGTCCCACTTCTGACCTCACGGGTGGGCGTGTCCACCTAGATGTGTGCTGGACGGATCGGTCTACCAGCCTACCCGGTGGACCGTAGCAAACGGTGCTCATCCATCCGTTACACATCTGGGTGGACACGCCCACCCGTGATATCAGAAGCGGCACATTTTCGAAACGGCTTGTAATCGCACTCACACCCGGTGGTGTAACATGTCCCCTTTTTAAATGACTGGATGTCAAACACTACTTTGTTATAGAAAGTGAACCTTGGTTTAGAACGCTAGACCATGGTATAGAATGTATAGTGTGTGTGTGTGTGTGTGTTATGGCGGGGCTGTGCTGTAAGACGGCTCACAGACACTCTCATCTGCACAGGACGGGGAGATCGACGCAGACGAGCTCCAGCGCTGTTTGACACAGTCTGGCATCAGCGGAACCTACACCCGTAAGTCCTCCGCCGCTACGCTAGCCTGCGCCGCTACGCTTAGCCGCCGCCGCCGCCGTTGTGTGATAGTGTCGGTTGCTGCCTTGTACCGTCGACTAGTGTTGGCTGTCTTCTGTTGGCTGATGCAAGCTCCTGTAAGCTAGTGCTGCTACTGTAAATCACTGGCTACTGGCTTGTGCGTCTACTGTTGGCTGGTGCTTCTACTGTTGCTACAGTTAGCTCACGTTGGCTAGTTATACCTAGGGATCCTACTGTTGGCTATTGCTGCCACTGTTGGCTAGTTCTGTTACAGTTAACTAGTGCTGCTATGGTTGGCTAATGCTGCTACTGTTAAGGCCATAATGGCTATTTCTGATGACATTACTGCTTAGTTCTGCTGGTAGTGCCGTAAAATGCAACCTTAATGTCACCACAAATACTGCTTCTACTGATATCACCCCTATCTTCCCCCATTTTAAAACGATTGCTACTCAATATAATAAATAATTATTCTGCATGCCTGCAGTCCGACTCGATGGGAAGTGAAGACTTGATGGAACAAGTGCCTCGTCCCTGGTGTTGTGTTCTCCCGTGTTGTTGTGTAACGCGCCCCCCTCTCCCCTCCCCTCCCCCCTCTCTCCCCCTCTCCTCCCCTCCCCTCCCTATCCTTACAGCGTTCAGCTTGGAGACGTGCAAGATCATGATCGCAATGTTGGATGTATCCTTTGATAGCCGCCGTGTCGCGGCACGCAGTGTTCCAGCCGTTCTCAGCCAATAGGAGGGCCGCTTTGAGGGAACCACCTGCATTCGGCTGGGAGTTAATCCATGTGTAGTCGTTGTGAGCTCAGGCTGCTTGGTGCCACGGAAAGTTAGATAAGGTTTGACGTGGATCTGTTTGAGATATCTCTTGAGAGTTCCAGTGTGGAGGAGCAGGATAGTGTATTGGGCAAGGGTGTTGGACTCCCGACCAAAAGGTACCGGGTTCGATCCCAAAACGTCCACAGCCTGACGCGCCTGAGTAAAAATTCAGACGTATTGCTTTTGAACAATGTGTAGACCAAGCTACTCATGAGGCGCTAGGAAAGACGCCTCCTCCTAACTGTGGCCTGGGGTTAGGGTTAGAAGGAGGCCTAGACCTGTTACCATAAGGCCCAACAAGAAGGATTTGAAGGGCTCATGTCATGCCTCCAGGCGTGGGTGTGATTAGACGGTACACGCCGTTTGGCACAGGGAAGGAATGATTTTCATAGTGACATCCCAAGTGGGCGTGTCCAACCCAGATACTGTACTGTATCTGCACACTGGGCGGGCCGGTAGACCGATCCGTCCAGCGTACCATCTAGGTGGACACGCCCACTTGTGACGTCACTATGAAAATCCTTCCCTGTGACGGCTCGCGCCAGCCAATCACACTCCCACCCGGTGGTATAATATGTCACCTTTTTAAGACCAATCAATTAAAAAAGGGCGACAACAATGAGCATCCACTGAGGTTCGGAGGGGCTTTCCCTTAACACAACCCCCCCCCCCTGCAGCGAGACCACACGGGCAAGATGGGCTTCAACGAGTTCAAGGACCTGTTCACTGCGCTGAACGGCTGGAAGCAGAACTTCATGATGTTCGACCGGGACCGCAGTGGCACCGTGGAGCCCCAGGAGATGTCCCAGGCCGTCAGCGCCATGGGTGAGGCCCCGCCCACCCCGCCACCGCCGCCGCCCCCCCCCCCCCCCACACCGCCTCCGTTTTGAACCGCCCTTTGGAGACAGAAGCTGTGTTCTTAATCGTTTCCCTATCACGGATACAGTGCACTCGCCATTTTGTAGTGGAATTCTCAGTGGTTAATGTTCCCTACACGTTACTCCCGTGTACCACAATGCAATGCGGGCGCGTCTACTGCCGCAAATGACGTTCAGAAATGTTCGGCGTAGTGTCTGAATTCTCGGTTGTTCGTTCCCTATATAGTTCACTATGTCATAAACACGATATAGGGAATAGTGAGTGAGTGAATAGGGAACGATTTCGAACGAGGCTACTGTTTCCTGTTTGTTTTTTGATGGTTATTATTTTGACTGCTATTTGAACAAACGATTGACCCTACACTTACAGTGTTTTAGTCTCCTGTATGATTTTAATTTAGGGTGGGAACACAGCCCTTTTTATAGCCCTCTTATTATGTAGGCCTTTTTCTATCCAAACTGATTTACTGTAGATGTACATTTCGGTATAATTCTATATCTCTCTCTCTCTCTCGCATTCTGTCTGTCACTCTATCCCCCTCTATCTCTCTCCGTCTGTCTTTCTGTTTGTCTTTTTCCCTAATTATTTAATTGAATACTTTCTCCTTTTCATTTCTTTGTAGAATGTTCCTTATTCTCTCCGTCTGTGTGTGTTTCGCTGTGTGTGTCTTTCTCTTTTTCTGTGTGTGTGTGTGTGTGTGTGTCTGTGTGTGTGTGTAATGTTGCTGTGTGTGTGTGTGTCTCCCCCAGGCTACAGGGTGAGCCCGCAGGCGCTCAACGTCATCATCAGGCGCTACAGTAAAAATGGCCGCGTCTACTTTGACGACTACGTGGCGTGCTGCGTCAAGCTCAGGTCGCTCACAGGTAACTCCGCCTCAGCCCCGGTGCATCATGGGAGACTGCTAATCCGCCCAGCAACTGAACTATGACCTGCTGAAGTCTGTGAAGACGATATGCTGACTGAAAATGACATTACATTATGAATTATGAATCAAAAATGAATGCTAATTAGTCATTTATGCGATATATCTTTTTGAGTTAAGAAAAGTTCACCATCTTTAGTTGTGCTACTGCAACATCAACACATTACAAATGTTATGTCATATATATTTATTTATTTAATACTTGTTATATTTGATGGATCAGAATGTACAGAAGGCTTTCGTTCCCCACCTGGTTCTGTCGGCTGTCTGTCGAAGAGTACAGTCTGTTCCCGGCCTCTGATTGGCCGGCTCCACGGGAGTTTTCAGAGTTTTCAGAGTCTGGCCTTGTGCTCGTTCATGTCTCCGTGCAGATGCCTTCAGACGCAGAGACACCATGCAGCAGGGAGCTGTCAGCTTCCAGTATGATGACGTGAGGGCTTTTATGCATTTGTTTCTGTGCACTTAATGCCTTTCATAAAAACCCTGTGTATAGCAAAATTCTTTACTTTATGAATACTGCCTGTACTGTGATGAAGGCAATAACAATTTAATTACTGATTTGAATTGAACTTATAGTAAAACCTAGTCTAGTGGTTTGGGGGGTTGGGGCTTATGTGTGCGGTGGACAATGTCCTGCTACGTGGGTAAAAGTGCAATAACTAAATAGAGAAATGGAATATATGTGGTGGTGGTGTTCAAAGTGAAACCCCCTCTCACCATTCTCCTCCTTCCCCCCTTCAGTTCATCCTCTGCACCATGTCCATCTAAACGCCGCCGTGGACACCACTTTGGCCACGGCAACCAACCAAGACCCCGAGGTGGTATTCCACTCTTAATTTCCCAGGAAATTCCAAAAGGCGAAGCCAGTAACGGGCGGTGACCAGCGAAAGATGAGCCACACGGGGGAAGTACACGCATTTAGCACGTTAGCCTAGTCAGCCCGCTTATGTTCGTTTCATGTGCCATGACACGCCGCGCCACTCAAAAGGGGCTGCGTGTCCGACGAAAGAAAAGCAAAAAAAAAACAAAATCCCGTCAGGAGACGGCGACTCTCTGCGAGACGGCGTGACGTCTTATTGGAAAGTTAAATACAAAAGAGTGTAGTATGTGCCTCGCTACAGTGCCATACATATGAGAAGCAATCAATTCTGGTATTGTTGTCCCCTTTTAAGGTCAAATGTTGTGATTGGCCGGACACTTGACCAATGAGGACTTGGAATGTTTTTGCAATTTGGCGCACACTCCCTAATTCTCGGAAACAGAACTCCGGAAGAAATGCTAGTGCTAAAGTGAGTGTATTTACTTGTGTGAATTATTATTTAGAATTAATACTGATCGTTGAGATACCTATGTGCCATTATAATCTTTGAATGTATGGTAATATTTTAGTGATAACAAAAAAGAAAAAAGCGTGTTTTATAAAAAAAAAAACAATCACTGAACTAATGTATTGCAATATATTTTTTGTTTTGGATTACTACATTCTTTTTCACGTGCATTAACTATGGGTTTGGTATATTAGCGTCACTTTTTAGTTAGCCAAAGTAAGAATACTGAAAGGAACATGTCTGTGTACGCACACAGTTTTGTTGTGGAGATGAGTTTTCGGGAAAATTATATACTGCTTAAATTGAAATGTATGGTTTCTGTTGTCAGGCCAGTAAATTGTTTGACGGCATTCATCCTAAACTGTGCACTTGATGTCAAAGGGTCATATTTTGTTATTTACAATAAACACATTTTTTATTCAGTAAGCATTCAGTTTATTAATTTATACAATTGCGCAAATGTTTCACTCTATGTACATCATATATTTAGTTTCATTAAATATATAGTCAAGAACAGAAACATTCAAATCAGCTGTGTTGCATTGTATAAAATACAGTGGCAAACATTTAAAAAAATGCATAAAAACAATTGTGAAACAGCACTAGATTTAAAAAGTGACATGTTATATCCAGTACAACAAGTTTTCTAATCTCTGTGCAAAAGTTTGCAAATCCCGTGAAAATTCGGCAGACTAACTTGTTTAGAGGCAATTCTATGCTGTCTAGTTAAGGTCTAAGCAAAACTTGGTTGTGTAGGAAAGGAAGAGTAGTCTTAAAAACCTTGGACATTTGTGTTTAGTCATTTGGTAAAGCTTTCTAGAATGTCAGGGAAGATTTGTCTGGTTGATCGCCACCACACAATTCGTTAGAATTTATTTAGATTTATTTAGATTCGAAATTAAAGTTAATTGCATTGTAAAAATGCAAACTATTATGAAACTGCTAATTTTGTTACACTGATTAGTTTGGCTGAAACGGGAAGACCTTACCTAGGCTACCTCTTGCAATTAATAACCCAACCAATCAAAGCAGATCTCATGACACTGCGCAACTTCACAGCCAGTCAGAGACCGGGGTTTTTCTCAGAACCGATTTGACTATTTCGGACTCCGACCCCAACGTCTGACTTTTCAGAAAGTACATTTAAATATTGTTGCAACGTGTATCATGCAATACCCTGGTTAAAAGTGGGGATGACCTAGTTATATTTAACTTGCTACATTTTGAGAACGTGTGCAACACTGCATCGCTAAACGCCGACACACACACCGAGCTAGCATCAGGGGCGGTTCCTAGTTTAACCAAAATACATAGAAAAATAATGGCAAATTAAATATTCTATTCTATTTTAGAAAAATATTTTCAACCATTATTTTTTTTTTTAAATCTCTCGAGTATGGGTAGTAGTGGTTGGTTTTATGTACCAAAAAACACGTCACGCTGATACATAAACAGTTAAGTGTGGTTGGTCCAGTGCAGTCGTCATGCAGGTACGAGGCCTTGTTTGACTTTGTCGGTATGTCATCAAACTATATGGAATAATTAGCTTTTTTTCCCCCCCCCCCTCAACGTCATGCAGTTCACCCATAATATATGCTTCGCATGGATCGATACATTTACATGTCGAGAGTAGAAAAGCGCTTTGTGTTGCTGCGTGGGGTGTGCCAGCCTACTGTATGTGTGAGTGATGAAGGCTAGCGCAGGCTAGGCTAATAAGGCTGAGCAACTCTCGCTCAACAATCCAGTAAATCACCATTTCATTGTTTTGTTTTTCTACCGCACCTCCCCGCTCCCCCCCACCCCCCCCCCCCCGGACGCCAGCACAGTTATTACCTCTCTCTTGGCCACCTTGACTACCCTTTTTTTTCTTTTACAAAACAATGGTTTCTTTTCCAAGAAGAAGAAATGGAAGACGTTCAAAGCATGCACGCAACAAGGGACCGGCGCAAAATACAAAACGCCTGTTCTAGAACATTCCCCCAGTAGTGAATCGCTCCGAATCATAATCGGCCCGCGTTGAAACTTCATGTCCAGTATTACTGAAATACCGTATGGCCATGCTCACACCAAGTAGTTGATACAATGCAGTTGGTTACATGGTCATTACATTGTTAGTTTCATCGGCTTTTTTCCGATATCTACGCTAAACACGCGACTACTTCAAGCATGGATGATGAAACGGGAAAAAAAAAAAAAAACGGAGCTCGATTTGGTTGACGACTCTCGACGGGCGATGATTCGGAGTTCGTGAAAAATGTATTAATCGGAAATCTCCGAAAAATCTCGCTTCTTCACCTCACGTTATTATTCAATCGAATGTTCACTATGTTCTTCTCCGGAAACGTACGATGTCGGGAGGAGTTCATTTTAAAGGATCATTATTGCTTTTATTGACTCAAGTCTCGTGTTTTTTTCGTGAGATGGGGCACCCATACGACCTCTGAACACGGACGTTCTTCCGTGTTCTCTCGCTAAAATCACAAGCGGCTTGCTGTAAAGGGACACTATGTTACCTCCAGGTGGGGGGACGCTTAGCCGTTTACATCCACATCTTAAGCTACCCGCACATCAACCGGACCAAACTCATTTTTTATTTCTGGGCGGGCACTCCCACTTGTGATGTCACTACAGGGTCGATTTTGAAATAGTCTGAAATACGGCTAATTGGCATTGTGAAATATGGGCCCCTTTTTTAAATTGGGTTGATTTGCGTGCGTTTCACACGCATCACACGACTCAACCTCTTCCCTTGTAACCCTTGGGCAGCATTTGTACTCTGCGTTTGCATTTGTACTGGTTTTCAACGTCGCTGGAGCAATTCTATGTCAACGCTGGAGTGTGGAGGAAGGGTCCTTATTTTTAACCCTCTGTCCAAAATCCCCCCCCCCAAAAAAATAGTATTAGATGTTTTTGAAATTGGAAGAGATAGAAATGAAACCAACAATACATTGTGTCCCGCCGATGCAGTCGCAGGACTTCCGGCCGTCTCGGAACCGCGAGCGTGCGTGGCGGGGAGTTGCCGTGGAGGTGAAACGTGCCGTGACAATGAAATCCTTCAAATAAATAAAGTGTGAAATAAATAAATAAATACATGAACAAAAAAAAAAAAAAAAATCAAACATGCATATCTCTTTCAGAAAGAGCACGTTGCTGGCAGTGTTCCATTCAAAATATGTACACGGTAAGTGATTTCATTACACACGGGTCAATATATAGCGTGTGTAAAGACCTCTGTATAAAGGGGCTTTCTACATCTAGAGTTAAGTACATGGAAGGGCTGGAGGGCCGGTGTTCTGAAAAGGGAATGGAAGAAAGTTTACATTGGATTTTTTTTTTTTTCTTCTCCATTGCATAATCAGTCTCTCTAAGACCCCTGAGTCAAACCTAAGAGGAACCTCGCCCTCTTCTCGCCGAGTGATCGAAGTTCAACGTCGTAAGTTGTGCGCACAACGCCCCTCGCGGCCACACTCAAACGTGTCGACGCTCGTAACCGAAAACGAATCCGAAAAAGTCGCCTTTCCGATGTCTTTTGCGTCGCGGCCGAGCGTCGCTTGCGTTCCGTTCTTTAATCGGACGCGTCGCCGCGACTTTTTTTTGCCGTAAATGCATGCGTTGATTATACTGGCCATTTTTGGAGAAAAAAAAAAAACGGAAAAACTAGCTGATCAAACTTTTTAACGCCTTCTGGAATAATATCCTGTAACCGTTAAAACGCAAAAAAAAAAAAAAGAAGTACTTTTTTTTATTTTTCGGCATCTCTTAACGTTCTATCGCGGCGGCGTTCTGCTCCGTGACCGAGGATGGGCGTGACCGCCGCGTCAGGGTCGCAGGAAGGTCGTGAAGAGAGGAAGAGGGGGAGGGGGGGAACGGGGGGGGGGGGGAGGGGGTGGGGGGGCTGGGGGAGCTACTCCCCTGGGATCCCGGGGTCGGACGCTGGCCTGTGAAGTCCCGACGTCTCCGTGCTACTGGGCTGCACGTCGGGCAGTGAGGCCTGCCTGTCAGCGGCCGCTATGGGCCTGGGGGGCGGCGGCGGCGGCGGCGGCGGGGGCGGGGGTGGGGTGGGGTCCTGGGGGTGAGGGGGGGGGTGCAGCTCTTTGGAGTCCCCGCTGCCCCGGCTGAGCTCTGTCTCCGCGAGCTCCGCCTCCAACTCCGCCTCCTGTTCGTCGTGGTGATGGTGGTGGTGGTGGTGGTGGGGGGGGAGGAGGGGGAGGGGCGGGGCGTCCGTCTCACCGGGGGGGTCAGGGGGGGGTTCTTTGGGTTGGTCTTCTGCTCTCGCCGCCGCCTCGGAGCTCTGAGAGAGAGAGAGAGAGAGAGAGAGAGAGAGACGTGTGAGTCCCTTGTTTTTTTTTTATAAATGAATTTTTTTATTAATAATAAAAGTAATGGATGGTAAGAAGTACATTCTTTATCGCACCCCAGTGTGTTTTATTGTGCTTTTACAAACACTGGTTATTGATCTGATACCAGAGAGACTGTTAATAAATGACATACATGCATTTTTAAACTTGCTTTCTTTTACTTATCTTATTATTTGATTTGATTGTATGCCTATGTGAAGCACTTTGAGTCGGCCTCGTGTATGAAAATATAAGTTAATGAAAATTGCGGTATAAATAAAGTTGCCTTGCCTTGCCTACATTGTTTTCCATCGTCAAGGAAAAATCTGTTTCATGTAATCTATTTAACCGCTGTTGTTACTGTTGGATTTGTAGCGCATGGATACTCTTAAAAGACAAGAGGTGTCCCATTATCGAAAAGGGAATACACACCCTTGAACCTTTATGGACCAATCGAGATCAAGTATTCAACATTGCTGCGGTATAATTAAGCAATAGATCACGACAGGCTGTGGTACAATGAGAACATTTCACTGACTGAAGTGATCTATTGCTTTTATAAAACGGTTACGTAAGTATGGCGAAATGAAAGTCATAGACACTCTCAATTTTGAAAAAACAAGAAAGTTGGAAAAGCATTTTTTTAACGAATACAAAAATGTAGTCCCTCCTGGCTGCCTGCAAAGTGCGCGGCGGTTGCTATGCAACACACTGTAGCGTCCTTCAGAGAGAAGGCTAGAGACAGTAGCTTGGTTCGCCGGCAATTTAGCCTACTATCGAGCAGTTCACTCACCGTGTGCCTATTGCTTTACAACATTTCCACCCTCTCCAGCAATCAACATATTTTTAGGCTTCAGTGAACTATGCTATTGCTTTTATATATAAATAAAACAACAGTTCAAGTTAGGCGCAGAGTGATACAGAACTCCGTAAACTGAATGGGACGTCATAGCTGTGTGTATACACTCATTATACAACAGTTGGGAACCAATCAGATCGCTTGATTTAAGCCGCCCGTTTTATAAGTTACATTCACTACCGGTGGTGATGTCACAACCAGTCCTCATAAAGCAGAATTTATAGTTGAATTGATGCTCCATTCATAAAGTGTGCGCACGGCCATGTCTTTTATAGGCGGCGGTGTTGCCATAACGACGTTGCTGAGAGGCAGTTGGCGCATGGGGACTCTAAAGAAGGTTTAAAGAGACGACGGCCAAAAGAGAGACACACACACACACACACACACACACACACACAGTTAAAGCCTGGGGAAGTTCTTCAATAAACAGCACTGAACAGAGGGTTTACTGTCAGTTTACTCTCGTGATGAGCTGATTTATTCTCGTCGGCCCGTAGTCTCAGCCCAGAGTGTCAAGCTTTAATATGACACGTCACCGGGAAGGCTGCACTGTTTCTGTTGTACCATGAAATGGGATTATGTTCAATTATAATCTTACACTCTATTTTCTTTTTTTATACCTAATGTTACCTACCTAAGGTTTTGGGTGTAGGTTTTGGGTGTTGGTACGGGTTAAGGTATTGGGTTTAGTTATGGGTGTAGGTATGTGTCTAGTTATGGGTGTAAGTATTGGGTGTAGGTATGGGTGTAAGTATTGGGTGTAGGTTAGGGTGTAGGTATTGGGTGTAGGTATGGGTGTAAGTATTGGGTGTAGGTTAGGGTGTAGGTATTGGGTGTAGGTATGGGTGTAGGTATTGGGTGTAGGTATTGGGTGTAGGTTAGGGTGTAAGTATTAGGTGTAGGTATGGGTGTAGGTATTGGGTGTAGGTATTGGGTGTAGGTATGGGTGTAAGTATTGGGTGTAGGTTAGGGTGTAGGTATTGGGCGTAGGTTAGGGTGTAGGTATTGGGTGTATTCACGGGTACAGGTAGGAGTGTAAGTATAGGCTGTAGGTATTGTGTATAGGTGTGGGTGCTATTATGGCTGTAGGTATGAGTAAGTAATGGGTGTAGGTTTGGGTGTAGGTATAGGGTGTCGGCACGGGGGCCACTTACCTGGGGGTGGGACGGGCCGGGCGGCGGGGGGGTGGCGGCGGGGCTGGGGTCGGCGGAGGTGGGCTGCTGGATCATCAGCAGCGCGGGGTCCTGGTACTCTGCGCTGCAGGTGACGGTGCTGTAGGCCGGCGGCCCGGGGGGGGTCTGCCTCTGGAGGAGGTGCAGGATGGCCTGGATGTCTGACGTCATCTGGGACTCCAGTCTGGGGTGGGGGGGGGGCGGGAGGGGGGGGTGTTGAGATTTTAGATTAAGATGAAGAGTACCTTATCAATGATTAATGCCAAAGGAAATTGCTTGTCAGAATTGCTCTGCTTGAGTTTGGAAATTAAAATAAGGGATAGAAGATACGATAGATGTGAAAATGTTTAAATCAGAAGATATCAATGTGAAATTAGGAATAGCAAATATGCATATAGGCTACTGCTCACTTTTCTGTTGTTTAATGTTTATTTCCCATTTTGTAATGATATCCTACACGTCTTGAAAAAAAGGAACTATAATAAATAAATAAATATATAAATAAATATATAAATATACAAAAAAGAATGGGGAAGTAATTGTTATTTTGTAAATTATATTTTTCTTTCACCAACAAGCAGTTGAATCAAACTATTTTTAATATTTTTGAAGGATGTGATCGGCTATATGTGGATGTACTAACTAGACTTTATTGTCATTTTCGCAATTTTATTCCTAATTACCTGTCGAACATCACACAAACAACAAAAAATGCATTAAATCAAATAAATCTTAGACTCATTATCGGTCTTAGACTCTTAGATTCTGACATCGCTCCTGAGACTGTAAAAACAATACAAACAATCCGTCTTTCAAACAGCTGCCAAAAAAAAACATATTATGTCCACCAGAGGGCGCCACACCACAACACCTGAGTCGCTCTAGGTCCCGGCGAAGTCGTTTGGCTTTTCCCGGCTTCATGTCACCATAACGAGAAATCGGTTAACATTAATTTACACGTTTTTCTCTCACCGCCACACCCAAACCACCCTTGCCATACTAGCACCTCCAATCTTGGGTAAGATGGACGAGATTTCACAACTCTCGCCAGGAGGCAAAATGCCTGCCTTGCTTGTTACATCTTGTTTATTCTCTAACACATGAGGAACAAACGCACACACGCACCCACGCACGCACGCACGCACACACCCACGCACACACACACACACACATCCACGCACGCACGCACGACACACGCACGCACACACACACACAATTTCCGCCAGTACCCAGTACAAGCTCTAACAGAACCAATCAGAGGTCATCAAGTCTCCTGCTGGGCCCCGTTTTGGCAAATGGGACCGAACGTGGCGGCCAGTGGTTTCGACATCTTCCCTAGGCAGCAGAGATGGAGTCTGTGTGTCTGTGTGTATGTGTGTGTGTGTGTGTGTGTGTGTGTGTCTGTGTGTGTGTGTGTGTGTGTGCCCCCCTGGGGCCCTTTACAGCCTGTTTTGGTGGAACCTCTGCCTCTTCCTCCCAGGTGGGAGTGAACAGGGAGGAGAGGAAGGGAGGGGAGGAGGGTCAACTGCTGTTTGAACAACACACACACACACACACACACACACACACACACACACACAGACACAGACACAGACACACACACACACAGTATCTAGGTTTTGCTGAGACCAAACAACGACACAATGAAAGGAGAACAAAGTCGATGGAATAAGGAGAATAAAGAGAAATGCAATGGAGAAATACTGATCGAATTTGATAACGCTTATCAAATAACATAGAAAGTGGACTTGTAAATGTCTAAGATAAAGTGGGAGAGTAGAGACAGACTGACAGACAGACAGACAGGCAGACAGAAATCCCTGGAGAGGAAGAAATAAACAAACACAAACCACACCTTTCTCATCTCCTCCACCTCCTCCACCTCCTCCCCTTCCACCTCCTCCTCCTCCACCTCCCCCTCTTCCTCCTCCTCCACCTCCTCCCCCTCCTCCTTCTCCTCCTCCCCCTCCTCCTCTCCTTCCACCTCCTCCTCCTTCTCCCCCTCCTCTTCCTCCTCCTCCCCCTCCTCCTCCTCTTCCTCCTCCTCCTCCTCCACCTCCCCCCCCCTCTTCCTCCTCCACCTCCTCCCTCTCCTCCTCCTCCCCCTGCTCTCTCTCTCTCTCTCTCTCTCTCTCTCTACTATGAACGCACGAATTCCCCGCATTGTCACCTAGCAGCACCCAGGGGAACCAGCAGGGGGTCTATGTGGCGCGCCGGCCTCCCGTGGGCACCGTGCGCTATAAATAGACCCCACCCCCCCCCCACCTCCTCCTCCTCCTCCTCCCCCACCACCTCCCCCCCCCCCCCCCCTCCTCCCTCCTCTCCCTCCATCCCTCATCCCTTATCCATTACACAGGAGACCGAATCTCACCGCCGTGTGTGTCTGCCGCCGTATGAAAGGAATACGAAAAGATAAACAGCTGAACTGAAAACACCGGAGTCACGGACGAATGCCGACCACGTCACAACAACGAAGGGGACCCCCCCCCCCCTCACCTTTGACTGACTTTGTGTTTTTACTCATTTAGTGTGGATGCACGTTTACATTTCACATTCAGGGGCATTTTAGCGGACGCTTTGATCCAGAGCGACTCACAACGGGTACACTTTGTAAGTTGTGCTGTTTCTGTCGTAACTCGTGTTGCATGCGTGCAGGGAGCGACGCTCAACGTCCGTGTCAGTACTCGGGCGGCGGATGCAGAGAGTCCTGATTCGAGAATCAGAGTGAAAATCGGAGAGATTCTGAGTTTGTTTGACTCCCGGCCCTGGGTTCGATCCCCGTTTGTCCACGGCCTAACCCCGGAGGCTAGAGGCCTAGTGGCGGGACGGCCCTCGACGCCCCTCGACCCTCCAGCCGCTTTGGATGAAAGTGTGTGAAATGCCAAGACGACGACATTGTAGCGTAGACGAGTGATTGATTGAGTCGTTGGTGGAATCACTGGGCAAAGGAGGTTTACTCTTACACACACACTCTGTATCTCTCTCTCTACACACAGACAGACAGACAGACAGACACACACACACACAGTCTCTCTCTCTCTCTCACACACACACACACACCCACTCACCTACTCACAGACATACACACACATACACACTCTTTGCTCAAACACACATACATTCTCTCTCTCTCTCTCGCACGCACAGACACACAGACACACACACACACTCTTTACTCAAACACACACACACACAGCACACAAACACCCCCCCCCCACACACACACACACACACACACACACTCTTTACTCAAACACACACACAGCACACACACACATACACACACCTGTTGAGGTGCTCCTGCAGCAGGTCCAGGCGGTGCTCCACCTCTCCGTAGGTGAGGTCCGTGTCGCTGTCCTCTTCCCCGCCGGCGGGCTCCTGGCCCTGGGCACACCTGGCCACGCCCTCCCTGGACCGCCGGCACTCCCAGTCCTCAGCCCCCAGCTCTGGGAGCACACACACACACACACACACACAACATGAGCTGGTGTGTGTGTGTGTGTGTTTGTGTGTGTGTGTGCCCGTGTGTGTGTGTGTGTTTATGTGTGTGTGTGCCCGTGTGTGTGTGTGTGTGTGTGTTTATGTGTGTGTGTGCCCGTGTGCGTGTGTGTGTGTGTGTGTTTATGTGTGTGTGTGTGTGCGCATCTGTTTGTGTGTGTGTGTGTGTGTGTGTGTGTGCATCTGTTTGTGTGTGTGTGTGTGTGTGCGTCTGTTTGTGTGTGTGTGTGTGTGTGTGTGTATGTGTGTGTGTGTGTGTCTGTGTGTGTGCGTGTGACTGGAGATGAAGGTTAGCATCCATCTTCTGCTAATATGAGCGCTCATCTGTTCGTGATCGTGGAACCGTGGAAAAAAAATAAGGTATATAAAAAAACGACAACAATCAATCTTGTTCCTGAGGTGTAGCGATGGAGGCAGAGGCTTATTTGATGAATGGTACGTACTGGCATTATTGGGCTGCAACATGGTTCACACACACATACAGACACATACACACACACACACACACACACACATGCAACCAGCCAGCTGTGCTGATTAAGGGAATCAATACATATGGAATTATGGCATGCTGCCCTCAAATACACACACACACACACACACACACACACACACACACACACACACACACACACACACACACACACACACACACACACACACACACACACACACACACACAACCAGCCAGCTGTGCTGATTAAGGGAATCAATACATATGGAATTATGGCATGCTGCCCTCAAATACACACACACACACACACACACACACACACACACACACACACACACACACACACACACACACACACACACACACACACACACACACACACACACACACACACAACCAGCCAGCTGTGCTGATTAAGGGAATCAATACATATGGAATTAAGGCATGCTGCCTTCAAATACACACTCACACACACACACACACACACCCGCTCAGACACACAGGGTCGATTCAGGTGAACTCAGGTGTTTTATGAATCGGCTGAAAGTGTTGAATGGGACGAGTTTAAATTTGCACGCAGATGTTTTTTCCCTAGTCTGCACTTTTTCTAAGGACTATCCAATATCTTACATAACGTTTTGTACAATGTTTTATGCATGATTTTTCTATTTCATACATCCTCCTTTGAAACAGTGTACACACCACACATTACATTAAAGCGTGCATGCCATCATAACATGGTGTGCTTCGTCTTAGTAGTTAGTGCATGGCGTTCATACTTTACCTCTTAGTTATTCCATCTCAACTTAATAAAGGGTGCTATAACATCCACTATAGAAACCGTTTCTTAGAAGAAAAACATTTTAGTTCCTTTTTTTTTCTACACATTTACGTACACGTAAAAAAACAATGGCTCCACCGAGGCAGGGATAAGTACATAAGATGTAGGCTTTGTAAGATAAAGAGAAGCCTTTACGTTTGCCGCCCACACTTTATAAAGTACTTCTCCAGAGACAACATAATTGCACCCCACGTCTCTTTTGAATCCTTTGCCTGGACAATGACCCCTGGACTCTGAATCTAATCTGATCCCTTCCATTTTATGACTGAGTAGGCTTTCCCTTCGCATAACTCCTCGTCCATGTTTGGATTCTTAAATAGCCGTTGGCATTCTGCTTCTGAGGCTAATGGAGGCTTTCTGGGGTGTGTGTTTTTTTTTTCCTTTCTTCCCAAATTAACCGAACAAAGTTAACGAGCCTTTTGTCTGGGAACTCCAGAGGACGTTTGTGCCCCGTGACTCATTGGCTGCCAAGAGCCAGCCAATGAGAACGTTCCTGTCAGCGGGGCGACGCAGGAGAATGTCAGGTTAATTTATACAGAGACGGCGGTTTGATGGAGAGTCAACAACGCCTTCGATTTGAATAAAAGAGGGTACTTTTTCTCGGTTGCACTGAAATAGATGCTTTCTCGAGGCAGGCATATTATAAAACATTTGTTTTGTGGAAGCTTTAACTACATTACTACATTACACTACATTTCTTTTCCATCCAAAAATACAAAAAAACAAAAAATAACAAAAAAAAAAATCAAAGCTATTGAAGGAAAAAAACAGGCGGGTGTGTTCGGTTTAAAAAAACGGCACTTCTTTTTTTTTTTAACCAATCAAAACACTCGCTCACCTTTGTAGGGCGGGATCTGCCGGCCGTCACTCGCCTGGGCGTCGCCCGCGGCCTCGCCCAGCCCGAGGCCCAGGGCGTGGTCCCGGACCACCGGGTACCCCGCCACCCCCGAGCACAGGGGCCTCTGCTCCTCCTCCTCCACCCTGCCCTCCTCGTCCTCCTCCGTCTCCTCCTCCTCTCCCTCCTCATTGGACGCTTTCTCCCGCCGCTGCCTCACGGTGGAGGCCGGCGAGGGCGGGGCTCCGCGGGACGCCGCCGCCGCCGCCATGAGCTCCTTCTCGCGCCGCGCCTCGCAGAGCGCCCGGCCCAGCTCGTGGTTTTGGCGCGCTGGTGTGGGTGAGGAGGTACTGGTTTTATTTACTGGTTTTGGTGGTATACACGTGGCTGCTTCGAGAGGAAAGTTCTGACAAACTAAGCTAGCTTGGAACGCTTGTTCTGACAAACTAAGCTAGCTTAGAAAGCTTGTTCTGACAAACTAAGCTAGCTTAGAAAGCTTGTTCTGAAAAGCTAAGATAGCTTAGAAAGCTTGTTCTGACAAACTAAGCTAGCTTAGAAAGCTTGTTCTGACAAACTAAGCTAGCTTAGAAAGCTTGTTTTGACAAACTAACCTAGCTTAGATGGTTTAGTTTCAACACACTAAGCTAGTTTACAATGTTTAGTTACAGAAAACGATGCTAGCTGAGTTTGTTGGTTGTGATGAGCTAACATAGCGTAGTAAGTAAGCTAACCTAGCCGAAAAAGAAAGCTAGCTTAAGCTGTTTCCACACACGCACACAAAATGAATGAGACTTTGTACCAGGGAAAAATGTAACTAATGTATATATATATATATATGTATATATTTGTGTTTTAGATTATCTGTACATATGTATTTAAATATTGTGTAAAACTATGTATTCAGGGTGTCAGTACATGTATATTTAGATTATAGGTAGGTATTTAGAGTATAGGTATGGATTTAGAGTATGTATATGTATTTGTAGACCATGTATAGGTATATTTTTATAGTAAAGGTATGCATTTAGACTAGTACGAGTATGTATAGGTAGGTAGGTAGGTAAAACTTTATTGTCCCCGTGGGGGAAATTTGCCTTGGGCACAGTGCATTGTTGCTTTTATAACATATACATAACAATAAAACAACAATAAAAAACAGACAAACCAACATTTTGACATCCACAACATGGAGCTTGGTAGACGTTAAGTTGTGTTCAAAAGCTTAATGGAGGCTGGGACGAATGATAACTTAAGGCGATTGGATTTGCATAATGGCATGCTGATT
The DNA here is from genome assembly GCF_964030765.1 of Micromesistius poutassou. Classification (NCBI taxonomy): domain Eukaryota; kingdom Metazoa; phylum Chordata; class Actinopteri; order Gadiformes; family Gadidae; genus Micromesistius; species Micromesistius poutassou. The sequence goes on from NC_140294.1 coordinate 2,264,406, forward strand.
CTTCTACCTGATGGCTAGGTTTTGTATTCAGGGAAGAGTGGGTGTTGGGAGTCTGAGATTATTGTCTTTGCTTTTGAGGTGTGTATGTAGAATATGTATTTCTATGTATTGAGAGTAGGCCTATAGCTATTTATTTAGAGTATGTATAGGTATGTATGTAGAATATGTATAGCTATGTATTGAGAGTAAAGCTATTTATTTAGAGTATGTATAGGTATGTATGTAAAATATGTATAGCTATGTATTGAGAGTATAACTATGTATTAATAATTGTATGTATGTAAATTGTGTACAGGTCTGCGTTTACAGTATATGTATGTATCTATAGCACAGGTGTGTAATTATAGTATCCATCGCTACGTACGGAGAATATGTAAACCTGTGTATCTAGTCGATGTATATGAAGTTGTGTTTGTGAAAGACGCACGCACACACACACTACGGTGCGTCTGGGTGTATCGCAAAGAACAAACATCTCTCATCGCTCTGCTCCATCTCTATCCCCCATCTCTTCATCTCTTACCAGCACACACTGATGCTGCCTCACCAGCACCCGTTACCATGGTGACCAATTAGGTCTGCCTGATTGTTGTGTGCGAATAAGTGTGCGTGTGTGTGTGTGTGTGTGTGTGTGTGTGTGTGTGTGTGTGTGTGTGTGTGTGGAAAACGAGAGCGAGGGACAGGGAGGAGGAGACGTAGCGAGGGCGGGGGGTCGAGAGAGAGAGAGAGAGAGAGAGAGAGAGTGAGAGAGAGAGAGAGAAAGAGAGAGTGAGGGGCGATAGAGTGACGGTGAGAGTGAGAGACGGGGTCGGCTGGTTCTGTCACAACTCCAATTACAAACGTCGGCCGTTACTCAGGATCAACACACAGAACACACGCTGCGGTGGTGACGGCTGGCAGGGGGTCCGGGGGGGGGGGGCGGACGTACGCTAGAGTGTGTGTGAGCCGTGGATATATAACGTCTCACCGACTAATAAAGAGGTACTGACGCCATTAGCCTGTGATGTCTGACAACCTGTGAGGAGATGGTAGGGGATTTGATGTGGCGTAACCAAGGGCGATGTGTAATTAAAGGGGGCATGTCATGTGACTGGGTGCGACGCAGATGTATAAGGTACTGCGGTGTCATGTTACTTAGCGGGATGTGATTAAGGGTAATGTGATGTAATGTAACTCAGTGGGATTTCATTAAGGCTAATGTGATGTAATGTAACTTAGCGGGATGGCGTCTATGCTAATGGGATTTGATCCCATGCAGTTAGATCGTTGCAATTAAAGGCACTGTTATGTAAGGTGATTCAGTGGGATGTCACAAACGGTAGAGCAGTGTTCCTTAGCGATGGGAAGTGATGTATTTAAAGGTACGTTGTTGTTGTTTAAGTTACGGTGAGTTAATTAAAGGTACTCTAACAACTTTGTTGTCATTTACCTTACGGTGAGGTAATTAAAGGTACTTTGTTGTTATTTAACTCATGGTGAGGTAATTAAAGGTACTTTGTTGTTATTTAACTCCATGGTGAGGTAATTAAAGGTACTTTGTTGTTATTTAACTCATGGTGAGGTAATTAAAGGTAAGTTGTTGTTATTTAACTCATGGTGAGGTAATTAAAGGTACTTTGTTGTTATTTAACTCATGGTGAGGTAAGTAAAGGTAAGTTGTTGTTATTTAACTCATGGTGAGGTAATTAAAGGTACTTTGTTGTTATTTAACTCATGGTGAGGTAAGTAAAGGTAAGTTGTTGTTATTTAACTCATGGTGAGGTAAGTAAAGGTAAGTTGTTGTCATTTAATCAAAGGTCCTTGTAATACGCGCGGCGCGTCGTGTCTGATCCTCACCTGTGGAGGATTTCCTCCGGCAGGACGACGGCCGCTGACCCTGCGTGACGTCGCCGTCATCCGACTCGCAGGCCTGCAGGTCGTTGGTCGGCGACAGACAGACAGACAGACAGACAGACAGACAGACAGACAGACAGGAGAGAAACAAGAGCAGGGTGAGCAACGCGCCACCCGACGCTAACCCCCGCGCGGCGCCTTAGCTCGGGTCACACGGAACACGGACACAACACGGACAGGAGGACATACACCGCTTCTCTGCCATGGGAGGCTGTGTATCCACACGCCTACACACACACACACACACACACACACACACACACACACACACACACACACACACACAGAGACATACACACGGCAAAGACACACAGACAGACACACACGCCAAAGACAGACACACACACACACACACACACACACACACACACACACACACACACACACACACACACAGAGACACACACACAGAGACATACACACGGCAAAGACACACAGACAGACACACACGCCAAAGACAGACACACACACACACACACACACACACACAGAGACATACACACAGACATACACACGGCAAAGACACACAGACAGACACACACGCCAAAGACAGACACACACACACACACACACACACACACACACACACACACACACACACACACACACACACACACACACAGAGACACACACGTCAAAGACACACACAGACAAGCAGACAGACAAACAAACACACACACACACAGAGACACACACACACACAGACACACGCCAAAGACCCACAGACAGACAGACAGACAAACAAACACACACACACACACACCAAAGACACACACACACACACACACCAAAGACATACACACACACAAACACACACCAAAGACACACAGACGTACAGACAGACAAACAAACACACAGAGACACACGCCAAAGACACACACACACACACACACACACACACACACACACACATGCCAAAGACACACAGACAGACAGACACACAGACACACATACACACACACACACACACACACACACACACACACACACGCCAAAGACACACAGACAGACACACACACACACACACACACACACACCGCACACGCTCGCCCGGCTACACACAGACTGCATGCAAACTTTCCCGCAAGGTAGTGCACCGCAGAGACCCAGATAGCGCGCTTTAGGCCTCATAGACAGACACAAATAAACACGTGTCTCATTCCAAAGGCCAGACGTCAGCCTTTCAGTTCCACCCAATCGGCTCGGAATACCGCGCGTCCACCCCCGCAGCATTAGCATTATAAATGGCCGCCACACCCTCATTACGAGGGTGAAGCTCGCGTCTCCCTCGTTTCCCTGCGTCTGCCATCACGTAGCAGATAGATGAAAATGTTTTGATTGGAAAAAACGCCCCCCCCCCCCCCCGCCCCCCCCCCGCCCCCCTTGCAGAAATACATAAGATTGAATCGGAAACAACGCACGCCCTCTGCTTTTTAAGGAAAGCCCTCAGGCAGGAGAAATCCAACTGCCATATCGAATCATGCGGGCGAGGCGGCGAACGTAGCATAGATTAAATCGGTGGTTCCTGTCAGTCGCCATTGCAGTCTCATACCCCCACTTTCCTCAATTCTGTTCCTCAAGTTTGCCCGAACCGTCGTCAATAATTTCAGCGGTTTCAAAGACTTGCTACCGTGGTGAGTTTCAATCGGAATGTCATGTTTATTAACAAATCACTCCTTTGTCTCGATTCTTGCGCCTTTTTTCTCTGCGCTTTTCACGCAAATCCCAGCTCTCTTTTTGATTGTCAGATCCACTTTGTGCACGGCGCCTTGGAGCGCCCGGGATACATATTTGAATATCACGCTTGTCACACGGGCACAGACGGACAAAACAAAGCAGGTTGCCGCCGCGACGACCCCTCCCCCCACCCACCCCCACCCCCACCGGCCGCGCTCACCTTGCCGCTGCAGTCGCGCAGGTCAAAGGTCAGCTCCAGGTTGGCGAAGAAGTGGTCGGCGAACTCGGGGTACATGTCCAGCACCTCCAGGATCTCCTCGCGCTGGATGGTGTGGATGTCGCAGTAGCTGAGGCGCCGCGCACGTCGGCGTTGGACTTGCCCGGCTTGGAGTACAGGTGGATCATCTCGCCGAAGATGTCGTTCTTGCCTTGAGGGGCGGGGGCGCGCGGGGGGGGGTGGGGAAGGATGGACGACGACCACACAAACACACACACACACACACACACACACACACAGGGGGTCACAGGGAGGGAGAGAGAGAGAGAGAGAGAGAGAGAGAGAGAGAGAGAGAGAGAGAGAGAGAGAGAGAGAGGAAAGAGACGGGCAGGGGACGGTGAATATATATATCAAACGCCGGGAGGTAGGGATCAAAGGAAAGGAAAGGAAAGGAAAGGAGAGAGGAAGGAAGGGTGGGGCGTTGGGAATATAATGGAGCCAGGGAGTAGGGAGTAGGGATTAAAGGACGGACGGAAGGAAGGAAGGAAGGAGGGAAGGAAGGAAGGAAGGTAAGAGTGATACATTGAATGGAGCCAGGAAGTAGGGATTATAGGAAGGAAGGAAGGAAGGAAGGTGAAGAGTGATACATTGAATGGAGGGTTGAAGTAGAGATGAAAGGAAGGAAGGAGGAAAGGATTTAGATGAATTATGAATATATTAGAGGAAGGATGGAGGAGAAGGAAGGAAGGAAGGAATAGTGGAGGCAGACAGGAGACAGGGAGTAGAGCAGGAAGAAAGGAAGGAAGTGACACGGGAAAGAAGGAAGTAAGGTTAAGACAAGAGAGAGAGAGACAATAAGGATAGAGTGAGCAAAGACAGAGGGGGACACGAGGAAGGAGGAAAAGGAGCGGAACGTAACACGGAGGGAGAGACAGAAGAGAACACGCAAAACAATGGTCAGAGCGGTGGTCAAAACACGTACAGCGCCGTTCCAAAGCCCC
>NC_140294.1:2269393-2290535 GCF_964030765.1 Micromesistius poutassou
GGTGGGGGGATATTTTTGGCAGTAGGACATGCTGGGACAAGACTGAACATACAAGACTGAACATTTCACAGGATTGCCATAAACGACGACACAAGATCTTCAAAATATATTATTGTTTGGTGTCAAATATGTGTTGTTTTGGCGCTCGTTCAGTGGGGTCTAAATTTGCTCTGCTAAATAAGATAGAACATATCTTGGCACAAAGAAACACATTTCAATTACTAAGCTAAAGGAATTCTGCTTTGCATTTTTGCCGTCCAAATTAGCCAGGACTTAGCCGGCCCTAGGGACTTACCTCGGAACAGATTAAGCCTGCTAGTTCAAGGTATCGCCATCAATACTAAATAAATGATTACAGCATTAGGGCAAAGGTATTTAGAATCCAAAGCTTTGCTTAACAACAAAGGAAGTGAGGGATTAAGTTAAAGTGTACACTTACCCTTGAGGTACACGAGGTGGAAAAACAAATGACGGGACTTTACATAAGATATAAATAGTATAAGGCATGAAGAGGAGATAGAGAAAAAAAATACTTTGAAAAACAGAGAAGACTGGAGGAAAAGCTTAAGACTGACGGACACACACACACGAAGGCCCAACGCTGGAACAACAAAAACACACTTTGGCGTCTGCGCCGCCTGTTAGCACGTGGGGAGTTCAGCTGGCACACATTTCCTAGCGAGGCTATTACGCTGTCCGGTCGGGCCCTGGAAGCCGTTTAAAAAATAAATGAACTAAAAAGACTAAAATAACTAAATCCATATAAAATGAGTAAATAATCGAGAGTGTTTGTGAAGATTTGGAAAGGAAAGATAGAACGACATTTGGCAAGTGCAGGGGGCCTCCACAGACCCTCCCTATAGGGGGGGGGAGGGATGGGGGACGGGGGACGGGGGGAGATGGGGGACGGGGGGACGGGGGGGACGGGGGTGTGGGGGGATGTGTTTGGCAGCGGCAGGCGAGACTGCATGCGCCCACATCCACAGGCGTGATTCACTCTCTCTCTGGTTGTCATCGTGGTGTTGTGGGTGTATGGGTGTGTGTGTGTGTGTGTGTGTGTGTGAGAGAGTGTTTTGAATACACAGATTTCATGCAAAAAACATGCAAGAGAGAGAGCGAGAGAGCAAGAGAGAGAGAGCAAGAGAGAGAGAAAGATAGAGAGAGAGAGACTGAGAACGAGAGAGCAAGAGAGAGAGACAGATAGAGAGAGAGAGCGAGGGAGAGAGAGAGAGTGAGAGAGAGAGAGAGAGAGAGGGGGAGAGAGAAATAGAGAATGAGAGAGCAAGAGAGAGAGAGAGAAATAGAGAATGAGAGAGCAAGAGAGAGAGCGAGGGAGAGAGAGAGAGGGAGAAGGAGAGAGGGAGAGAGGAAGAGAGCGCAAGAGAGAGAGAGAGAGAAGGATAGAGAGGGAGAGAGCGAGAAGGATAGAGAGAGAGAGAGTCTGGCCTGCATGCACCGGAGGACAAAACACACACTGTGTGAAACCCAACGAGTGTCTAAGGGTAGAAAAAAAACAAACGGCCGCAAACAAGCCCTCCCACACCAAGGCACTCATTCTACCGGCTAACACCGCGTAAACCCCCCCCCCCCCCCCCCCCCACCCCTACGACTAGCGTTGGACGAAGCAAGGCTGAGCTAACGTCTATCGGCGGTCAAAAAGCCCCCGCGCCACACACACACACTGTCCATCACGTCTACACACAGCGTCATTTCATCAGAGACATTAGGGGCTGTTCACAGCAGTACCTCCTGCGCTTACCAGAGCGGTCGACCCATTCCGTTTTGATACGAGGCAGACATGGAAGAGACAAACTTAGATGAGTATCACAGCACAAAGGGGGAGGGGGGAGAAGCCAGAGTCAGAATCAACACAATATTGCAAAAAACAAGATGCAGTTTTTTTTTTCTTTTTTTCTTTTCAAGAAGCCACAAAAAGCTAGACGAGACGAGAGCACAAAGACAGAACAATCCTTCAGTAAGAAAAGCGGTTTAATTACCAACTAACCCCGACTGGATTCTTAAGGAGGGTATTATTTCTTTTGTGTAATTATGTCAAGGGGGGGGGGGGGGGGGGGGTGGGGGTACGCAAACTTGGTAAATCCGCTGGATTGAAAAAAATGTAAATCTGGCCAGCAGAAGGGATTAGCGGAGAGCAGAAGTCATCATGCTGAATTTAAATCCGATCGAATGGGCTGACCTTGGGAGGTTTAGAGCTCAGGGGATTGATCGTGGACGGGGGGCGGCGGTCGTGGACGGTGGCGGCTTTCTATCAACTCTGTTTCCATTTTCATTCATGTTTATCTATTAAAACTAGGTGTTTATTTTTTGTTGACTTTTTTTTTTATTATTATTATTTTTTTTTTTACTAAAAGCAAACCTCCACCATCAATGGACAAATAGAAACCTCAAAACTAAGTAAAAAAACTGTAAACATATTCGCAGCGATGACTTTTTTTTAAAATACACTACGACTCGCTACACAATATTAAAACACACACACACAAAAAAAGTGATCTATTATTTTCGCCCCCCCCCAACGCAAACCCGTGAGAAAACATCCCCCACCCACATAAAAAAACAGTCCAAAAAAAAAAGATCCCCAACACCCAGAAGGTTCCCCCGGGGGTGGGGGGGTGGGTGGGTGGGTGGGGGGGGTGGGCGCCCCCCATGTACCATGTTCATGTCGATGCCGTTGGTGTAGTTCCAGGCGTGCTGGAAGTACTCCTCCAGCCGCTGCCGCAGCGGGTTGGGGATCTGGTGGAAGCGGATGAACTCCTTCACCCGCAGCATCTGCAGGTGGTAGCGCGCCGTGCCCGAGTACAGCCGCTGGATGATGGCCGACACGTTCCCGAAGATGCTGGCGTACATCAGGGCTGGGGTGGAGGGGGAGGACGGGGGGGGGGGGGGGGGGAGGGAGGGAGGGAGGGAGGGGGAGAGAGAGAGAGAGAGAGAGAGAGAGAGAGAGAGAGAGAGAGAGGGGAGAGTGACGGTGTTAAAAAGGGGCCCCTTGTTGTCTGCGTCGTTCTTGCCTCGTCTCGTACCAATCGTTGGTGCTATCGTTGGTACTATCGTTGGTACTATCGGTGGTTTCTGTTAGAATTAGTGGGTATATGCAGGTTTGTTAAACGCGGGAAACCCTCCGCTAAAAATAGACTCTTTTCCCGTTGCCTGTAGACGAGGGTGGTTTTCTGCTTTTTTTCTGGTGTGTCGTGTTCTGTGCCATGAAGGTGCCGATTAATAGGTTTGGTAAACGGTCGAAAGCAGGGTTAGTAAACTGGAGAAAACAAGGTCAGCTAACAGTAGAAAGCAGCATTGAGGCAAGTGAGGATGTTGAGCTGTTTACCTCTTTTTTAAATCTGTTACTCATTCGAGTACTTATTTCTAACTCAGTTCTAAGAACAAAATGGCCGTGGCATGTTGTTCCTGTCTATTTACATGCGGACGTCCGGAACTTCAAAGGTGTCATGTTTCCATCACAGTCGATCGGAGCTGGAGCCAAAGAAATACCCGTGTCTACTGTAGAGTCAATTGTCCCCGGAGACGAAGGTTGATTGTAATCTCCCCCACTAAAGACAGTTTTTCCTTTCAAGATAAATGTGTTTCATTTGGTATTATTGTAACACACTGTGTTAAATGTAATTGTATGAAGTCGTCTTTATCAATAACATTCGCTTTGATTTATTTTTCCTCAGTGACGTGGATTAGCCAAATCATTAGCATACATCCTTTATGTAAAGATCTGCATTAATCATTAATCATTGCCCGGAAAATACAAACGGAAAATACAAACGTAACATTTATAAGTTGTGCTTCCAAAAGTACACAAACTAAATGATGCTCAATCGTTTTCCGTTGACTATTTCAGTCATTGATCAGACGCTTTTATTCAAAGCGACTTGAAGGTGAACAAGTGTTGATTCAGTTGAGGTCATTAAGCAGCATGTAGGAGTTATTATTCCACGGGCGTCTTGCTCAGGTCTGCCTACAGGGAAGGGTGGGGACATCGGGGCTCGAACTCAGTACGTCTTGGCTGGGAGTTGACCTCGCAAAACACACAAACACCCTTCCCCTAGCATTTCACTGTTTATCTTAATCGTCAATGCAACAGATAGCTTGAGGGCAAACAGTTGAATATTATGATGGTGTCCATTTCTCCGTGGTGAGAGCACAGTTTGGAAACCTTCCTCATTCTGGAACACATTCACACCACCCACTCTCTGTCCCTGTCGGTTGATGGCTGTCCTCCAAACTGAAAGGTAGGAGTGTGTGTGAATGTGTCTTTTGAGGAATTCCATTGCCAAGACTTACAGGAACAGTTGTATCATCAACTGAATTATTTAATGATGCCCTGTAACCGGGCTCAAACAAACTTACAAACACAATGGATCAAAATCCTATTTTAGCATTTCATGCTTCACAAAACTCAGTCCGCAGATGTGCTTTCAAAAAATGGTTGATTAAAGAATCTATTTTTGATGAAAGACCCTATTCATAGTTGCTCCTATTTTTTGCCTTCCCTGTTGGCATCCTATTCATAGGAAGATGAGAAGTTACTATTTAAAGGGAGATGAGAGTTATTACTCTCTCTCTAAGACCACAATTCCGGAAGATTCCGGATCAAACCCTAAATGTTAACATAGTGTAGCTCAACTCAAACCCCTGACCGGGGCATTAACACTGCCATGGTAACGGATTTTGATTCCCACCCGAGTGACCCTCCCATGCTAAGACGTGTTATTGTACAACCTTTTTGGATAATCGCACTCTACCCAAACGGTGTACAGCCTACAATTACATTTAAACATCGATTCTCCACTCACATCCGATCAGCATGACGCAGATGGAGAAGATCTTCTCGGAGTTGGTGTTGGGGGAGACGTTCCCGAAGCCCACACTGGTCAGGCTGCTGAAGGTGAAGTACAGCGCCGTCACGTACTTGTCCTTGATGGACGGGCCCGAGCTGGGGTCGCTGTAGTTGTACTTCTTTCCTGTGGACCAAAAACAAAAAAAAAAAAAAAGGCGGGGAGTGAGTCCAAATTATTTTTTTGACACTTTTTCACACTTTTGTGCGAATGAAAATCCATCGGAATACTCATTCCCTTAAGCGACGCGTGCTGTGATTCGATTGGTACGATCCGTGACACACTCTCGGCGATGCGCACAAACAACAAAACTAGCTAACGCTAATTAGCGTCGCTCTCACTTTAGAGCTACACTTCGTCGCGCCACGGTTTGACACAAATTATCAATGCATACGTTACTATAACAGACAGAATGAACAGCATTCACAAATGTAATAAGGTCAACGATGCGGGTTATATCGCTAATCGGAAACGCTGAAACGTGGAAACGTTCGCGGCGGCGGCGGCGGGCGGGCTCACCTATGGACACGCCCAGGTTGTCCAGCCAGCCGATCTTGTGCTCCAGGTAGGGCTTCTCCACGTTGCCGATGGCGTACCAGATGCAGGCCAGCCAATGGGCGATGAGCGCAAAGATGCACATGAGCAGCATGAGCACGGCCGCGCCGTACTCGGAGTAGCGGTCCAGCTTGCGGGCCACGCGCACCAGCCGCAGGAGACGCGCCGTCTTCAGGAGACCGATGAGCGTGGTGGTCTGGGCGGGCGGGCGGGGAGATGGAACAAAATCAAGCGGTAAAAAGGTAAACCACGACAGTTAGCATTTTGGCTAACTAAGCGACGTTTTTTTTTTTGCGCTGCCGTTTTGCTGTTTATTTGTCGGTTCGGTTTTTTATACTGTCCCGTTTAAAGTTACAGTCAAACGTATAAGGTACTACTCCCGGTCAGGTCTGATTCATGTCTGTATGGGCGGTAAAGGGATTATGCACCTTATCTCCGGAATGAGCGGAATCTGATACCTCCATTACTGGAGAGACGTTCAAATGCTCCTGGCTAACAACCTCGTCCCTAATGTTTTGATTGGTGTATCTGTGTCTCTGTGATTGTCCTGTTTGTGATGTTTTAAGGAAGGTGGAATTGTTTTGTGGCTCTTGCAAAAGAGATTTCGATTTTTTTAAAATAAATAAATGAATAAATAAAGCTTTCAGAATCACGGGTCCGAGCTACGGTGAATGAAGACTCAGTAGGAAAGGGTTTAGGGTGGATGTCTTACACAGACACCAAAACAAGAGACAATTTGGAGTATTTTCACCACTACACACCACAAGACTATCCTGCGACTCAGACAGACAAACAAACACACCTTTTCATTATTTAGCCCTCGAGGCGACATTCTGTTTTGAATCTAACATCGCCTTACACAACAGGAACAACATCAGAAAACCCAAACGTGGCCTCGACTTTCGACCAAAAAAGCAAAGAGAAAGAAAAGATTAGCTGCGTTCAGGATAGGTGCATTGTGGGTAATCCTACCCTCAGAGGTAATCCGTCATAGTGACACAGACACAGCACACAGTGTGTTTGAACGCTCGTACGACGTCGTGTGGATCACGTCGACTGTCAGGTCACGCCCAACTGTCAAGTCTTTGGGCGACAGACAATTCAAACGAAAACTCATTCTGTGTGTTTCTATGAAAAAAATCCTCGTCCGTTCAGAACTTTGGGCGTGGCGAAGCAACATAACAAAGCGAACCAACTTTCGGAAATGTTCCTAATCCCCTCTGAGGTAAAAAAAAAAAACGGACGGATGCTCGACCAATTAAAAAGACACATTTGGTTGTCTGTTTGCGCCACCCGACTGGGACAGGAAACACTTGTATGTAAGTGGGGCATTTTGATGGACGCGTTTTAAACTGTAAATCTATTAGCGAAAGGTTATTGACAGTGGGGAAAATCTGTGAGGCGCTTCATCATTCAATTATAAACCTCTCAGACTTAACTGCCAAACAATAGAGAAAATAAACAACGATTAGGTACTCCATGACACACACACACACAGACACACACACACACACACACACACAGACACACACACACACACACTATCTCCTTCTGTTCCATCTCATCCAAAGCACTTTAATCCTCTGTTGTCCTTTTGCTCGCTGAGCTAAATTACCGCGCAGGCTGTTAGCAGGAACTGTGGCGATGGTGGTGGTGGGAGGAGGGAGGGGGGGGGAGGGAGCAGGGAGGGAGGAGGGGAGGGAGGGAGGAGGGGGGGGAGGCGGACGGACATGATATCACCGCCGGGCCCTCTGTAAACACAATAAAGCGAGTGTTAGCGGGCGCTAATAGCCCACCCCACTCCCCGGCGCGCCAGACAATTACAGGCTAATATCCCCCGAGAAATCAGCGGCCATGACGACAACGATCTCCCACGACCCCCCCCCCTCCCCACCCCCCCACCCACCCGCACTTCCTCACCTGGCTAGCGATAGCCCCGCCTCCCTCTAGCACACCTGGAGCGCAGATAAGAAGGAGAAGAAGGAGATTTGATCGTGAGTCGAAGCCAGGCGTTGTGGTGGGGTACAGAGGGCAGTGAGTTGTGCTCTTGCGCCTACGATACACACACGTACCCACGAACACACACACACACGCGTGTGCATGCATGCATTGCCCACGGACACACTCACGCGCACGCATGCATTGCCCACATAGACGCGAACACAAACACAAACACACAGTCACAGATGTGCGTATACTCGCACTCCGACATGCCCACACATGTTTACCATGTGCCGGCACATACACACGGCACATACTCACAACGACAGACTGAGTCGCACGTAAACAACATGTATCTCAAAGTCTTGTGCCTTTGTGTAATGTCGATGAGATACTATAGGCTGTCTGACTGCTAGAGCAGACAGACATGCGTGTTGCAGACAGACAGCCCTGAGCGGAGTAGACCTTCTGCGGTATAATGTCGATTCAAATCCAAGCCTGCAATAAATTGAGTTTAATACCAGTTCGGGGCTGGTTGCCTCCACCCTAATGCCTCCCATTAGGGTTAGATATGATGATATATCTCTTTGAACCATCTCAGAGTCGGAACAGCCCTCCTGATTAAATACTTTTCGCTGTAAACTTTGAAGCCTTTCGGAGGCAGGACAGTCAGTAAGGGTTCGGACGCTCGGCTCAGAGGCTCCGGGGATCAAAACCCCACAGTCTTAACGCGCGGGCCTCCCTGAGCAACGCAGCACTGAACCCCTAGTGGACACAGCTCGACTAGCTGTGTCTAGAATCACCCGGGACACCTGTGGATCAAAGCTCGACGACTGGAGTTGTAAATATCGGCCTCTGCGTAGCGTTCGCCAGCCTCCCGGTTACAGCGGGGACACAAGTGGCGGGTTTGTTTGTGTGGTTAAAACCCGCTGAGCTGCTGCACGCCGTGCGCTCCACACTTCGTACACTTTTTGCGTGTTCTTCTGAGCGGTGACCGCGTCGAACGTCTGTGAACGGCTGTGTACTGTACGCCGTCCACCTCCGTTCTGCCCCGGATCTCAAGTGGATGTCTCGTCCCTTTTCTTGTCACGGTTAAACTCAGGATAAAGGCAGAACTCAATATCAAAAGATGTCTTTTTTTGTTTGTTAAAGGTGATGTATTATACCGCCGGGTGTGAGTGCGATTAGCCGTTACGGATGATCTGCCTGTTCTGACATCACAAGTGGGCGTGTCCACCTAGATGTGTGCTGGATGGATCGGTCCACCGGCCCGTCCAGTGGACCGTAGCAAACGTTGCTCATCTATCCGTCACACGTCTAGGTGGACACGCCCACTTGTGATGTCAGAAGAGGCAGATTTTAAAAACGGCTTGCATCGGCTAATCACACTCACACCTGGTGGTATAATATGTACAGTATATATATAAAATATAGGTTGAACAGTGCAAAATCCATTGTAAAAATGACTCTCCGTTGCTGAAAGTGGGATTACTTAAGTGGCCCGGCCCAGGGGTAATCATGGGGTATCTTTGTGTTTATTCACCACAGACCACACCGGAGACAAGGAAGACTCATTTCAATTCTTCGGGTGGAATATCAGCACAGAGATGAAAAGATTTGCAATCTCCACACGACAAGAGACTCTGCAGACGATCCTGGCTGTCTGGTGAGGGAGGGGGGGGGGGGGGGTGGGCGAGCAGGCAAATGGCCTGCACTGTGATCACAGAGGCCTCCGTATGAAAATACAGCCACCGTAAGGAGTGGCCGTTTGTAAATTAGCCACCGCAGAATTATTTTTGTTCGACTCATCATCTGCGGCGCTGGTGAGTCCGGTGGGGGGGGGGGGGGGCCCTAGAATCGGGCCCCTCCACATGAATATAAACCTTCAGAAAATCATCTCTACCATGAGTAGAGCCCAGGGGCCCACTTGGGCACTGATGACATCAGCGAAAAAATCTCACGGAAGAAGACGGTTTCCCAGGCAACCGAAAAGGTGCACGGGATTATGTTTAAAAATAGTCTCCTGTGTCTCTGCCGCCAAAAAAAAAAGAAAAAAAAAAGAAGGGAAAAAGCCTCCGATATTACACGGGGGTAAAATGGCAGAGTGCTCAAGCTGTGACAAGGTGGGGTCGGCGGCGTAGCGCGCAGACGCCCGGCCCCCAAGGGAAAGTTGTGCCGATGCTGTCAAGATTCACCCTTTATCGTGCGTGTCACTCATGACAGCAGGACTTCTTCTGAAAGGTTATTTCAATTAAATTACCCGCTTAGACAGTCAGATAGCCGGGACTGGGTGAAAACCTTTTCTTTTTTTTTTGATCACAGCTTCATGCTATATCCCGAATGAACTTGGCCTCAACAGTAATTTCAGTCAATCTCCATCATGAGTCATGATTGGAAGCCGAATCTGTGTCAGAGACGTCGTGATCCATGCTAATTATCCTATGGTGGTGGTGGAGTAAATTGTAAATTGTTCCATTGGTCCCGACTAATAAAACCAGAGTTTTATACCCATCGGACGTCAAGAACAAACGTGAATAAATTACAAAATAATTGTTGGGACTGTCCTCAAATTCCTATGGTCCTGTCTAGTGGGGACCGTCCTCACACTCCTATAGCCCTGTCTAGTGAGGACTGTCCTCACACTCCTATGGTGGTCCTGTCTACTGAGGACCGTCCTCACACTCCTATGGTCCTGTCTAGTGGGGAGCGTCCTCACACTCCTATGGTCCTGTCTAGTGGGGACCGTCCTCACACTCCTATGGTCCTGTCTAGTGGGGACTGTCCTCACACTCCTATGGTCCTGTCTAGTGGGGACTGTCCTCACACTCCTATGGTCCTGTCTAGTGGGGACCGTCCTCACACTCCTATGGTCCTGACTAGTGGGGACCGTCCTCACACTCCTATGGTCCTGTCTAGTGAGGACCGTCCTCACACTCCTATGGTCCTGTCTAGTGAGGGCCGTCCTCACACTCTTATAGCCCTGTCTAGTGGGGACCGTCCTCACACTCCTATGGTCCTGTCTAGTGGGGACCGTCTTCACACTCCTATGGTCCTGTCTAGTGGGGACTGTCCTCACACTCCTATGGTCCTGTCTAGTGGGGACCGTCTTCACACTCCTATGGTCCTGTCTAGTGAGGACCGTCTTCACACTCCTATGGTCCTGTCTAGTGGGGACTGTCCTCACACTCCTATGGTCCTGTCTAGTGGGGACCGTCTTCACACTCCTATGGTCCTGTCTAGTGAGGACCGTCTTCACACTCCTATGGTCCTGTCTAGTGGGGACCGTCCTCACACTCCTATGGTCCTGTCTAGTGGGGACCGTCCTCACACTCCTATGGTCCTGTCTAGTGGGGACCGTCCTCACACTCCTATGGTGGTGTAAAATGGGGACCTGAGGACCGTCCATCTCAACCAGAGAGAACCAGATACACACCACTTTGAGAATGTCACATATTCAGGGCCCCATAATGAGGGGCGCTGACATACACCCGTGTACATGAGTGTTACCGCGGCGACATTCGGCCGTCGAGACCGCTCGTACCAGCTGTCACTCAAGTGCCAGCTCGGCTCCCCTAAGGCCCCTCATCTCACCTCACAAAGGGCCCCGTAATGACTCAGCTACACCACACACATGAACACACACACACACACACACACACACACACACACACACACACACACACTGACAGCTGAGCAGTTACACACACGTGCAAACAAGATGCACACGCACACAAAAAAAGCGTGTGTACGCACACACGGACAAAGGCGCTCAAGGTTCACACACATTCAAATTCAAATGAAGACACACGCGCGGTCGGGCAGCTACATCAAATGTCTGGCTGGTGTGTTACATCACACACATTGTTGGCCAACTTAGATTGGATTTTCCGTGGCACCGTGGTCTGTTTTTATCACATATTAAAATCGACCTGTGTCTTGAAGGACGATCCATAAAAGTATTTAATGTGTCGCTGAGATATTCCCCCGCCAGCTGTGTCACCGCTCGCAGCTCGGCCCAGACGTGTCCCTGAGCGTATGATAATAGGCCCGATTGTCTACTAGGGGCGACCGTGTTTCACTAGCAGACGGAAGGTTCCGGGTTCAATCCCCGGTGTCCGCAGTCTAAACCGGTAGGACCTGCTCCTGGCTGTGAGTAGCTCTGGGCGACAGTCTACTTAATAACGCCACGACGTGAATTGATTAAGGTTCAATTCATTCAACGGAAATGATTGATTAGTGCCACACACCAACCAACCTACCCACAGAACATTAGTCAACCCGTTCCCAACTCGTATGACCCCTGAGCCAAAGATGACCACACACACACACACACACACACACACACCAACCGACTCACACACACAAGCCCGGCCCCTTGGCCTTGTCATCTTGTCACCGCCAACCAATATTGTCTCCAGAAATATAAACACAAACACACACTCCGACCTACACAGGAATGTTTCTAATCATGGGCACACCTCCACTTTTTATTTAGAATATTTCATATGTACGTATATTCTTTCTTCACATTTCATCCCCCCCGTAAAAAAACCCCAAAACGGCCGCCCCCCCTCCCCACCCCCACCACCCCTCACCTCGTCGGAGCCCGAGCCGAAGATGAGCAGGTCGAAGGGGATGGCGGCCACCATGTCGATGAGGAACCAGCCCTTGAAGTAGTGGATGGCGATGCGCGCTGGGTGGCTCACCACCTCCTCGTTGACGTTCACGTAGGTGGTGCGGAAGTTGATCAGGATGTCCACGATGAACATGATGTCCACCATCAGGTCCACCACGTTGAGCGGCGAGCACGAGTAGCCGCACTCGCGCCGCCGCTGCTCCTCCAGGTCGTTGAGCAGGAAGGCGGCCGAGTACGGCGTGAAGATGGCGGTGTAGATGACCAGCAGCAGGATGAGCCAGTCCCACACCGCCTTGAAGGGGCTGTAGTGCAGGATGGTCCACTTGTCCATGCGGGGCGTCTGGAGCTTGTACTCGGGCAGCACGTCGGCGCCCAGCGACAGCACCTGGACGGAGGGGGGGGGGGGGGGGGGGGGGTGGAGGAGGAAGGAGAGGGAGGAGGGGATGGAGGAGGAAGGAGAGGGAGGAGGAGGAGGAGTAGGAGGAAGTGGAGGAGGGGGAGGAAGGAGGTGGTGGAGGTGGAGGAGGAGATGGGAGGAAGGAGGAGGTGGTGGTGGAGGAAGGAGGGGTTCATGGGGGAACAGGAAGGAGGAAGGGGAGGATATGGCGGAAGTAGCGGAAGGGGGAGGTGGAGGAAGGCGGAGGAGGAGACGGAGGAAGAGGAGGGAGGAGGTGGAGTAGGAAGAGGAGAGGAAGGAAGGATTTTGAGGCGGGGGAGATGAGGACAAGGGGGAGTATTCAGTGGGATGTTTATCTGAGATAAGAGATAAGATAACACTTCACTAATCCACAAAGAGAAATTGCTATTTAAATGGTGCTTGACAGATAGTCAATTTTTTTATTTTTTTATGTGTGTCTGACCTTCATTTATTCAGGTTTGTATTTTGCAAGAGATTCCCGATAGCCGCCGACATACACGCACCTCAGGAAACGCCACACGCCATGTACACACGCAACGACACAGGCAGAGAATCAAATAAACAGCCGATAACGCCTTGGAACGGAGTGGTTTGAACAGGCCCACGGCGAACGCCTCGACCAATGTATTTGATTCAGTGCATACGGCACATCACACGTCTTACCCCTAGCTTTAGGGGGGGGGGGGGGGGACTCGTCGTGGGAAACACTGTGCCTAGACAGGACACGACTCCCGCAGCCTTCACACTTGCCCGTGAATAACTTCATTAAGCTAACAAGCTCTAATCAGCTCATTTGTGAAACCTCGGGCCTGAAGTGTGTGACGAAAAGTTGTCGGCACGGAACGCCTAGGAATCATTTGGAATTACGCGACGACTTTGCTGGATTTGTTAATTATAATTATAAAAGCTTTTTTTTATTAGTATTATTTTCATATCAATTTGTTTTTTTTTGCACGGATTATCTCAATTTCATGTCTAGGTTCGGAAATCGGAATGCAGGGTTTAGATTTTCTGTCACAAACTCGGATTCGTGTTCGTGTCCGATGCTTCTGTGTGTGTGCAGGGCGTCCCTATCGCAATGGTAATCGACACAGCTATCCAGCGGTGGTAATACAGGGGGCCTGGGGCCCTTGTGGTTACCTGACACTTTCACACCATGATCAGAGAGAGAGAGAGAGAGAGAGAGAGAGAGAGAGAGAGAGAGAGAGAGAGAGAGAGAGAGAGCAGGAGGTGGGGGAGGAAGAGGAGATAGAGACGGAGTTAAGGAGGGAGAGATATAAATAGAAGAGAGATGGAGAGAGGAAGAGGAAGAGGGTAGATAGAAGATAGAAGATAGAAGAGAGAGAGGGAGCAACAAGTAGAGATAGGTGAAGAGAAGGTGACAAGAGGGATAGAGAGAGTAAAGAGCAAGAGGAGATGGGGAGAATTAGAGGGAGAGAGAGACAGATAGAGAGATTGAGAGAGTGCGAGAGAGAGACAGAGAGATTGAGAGAGTGCGAGAGAGAGACAGAAAGAGAGATTGAGAGAGTGACAGAGGGAGACAGATAGAAAGATTGAGAGAGGGAGAGAAAGAGACAGATAGAGAGATTGAGAGAGTAAGAGAGCGAGAAAGACAGAGACAGACAGAGAGAGAGAGAGCGAGTGAGACAGAGAGTGTGAGAGAGGGAAGAAGGGAGAGAGAGAGAGAGAGACATCAACAAACGACAGAGCCAAATGAGAGAGGCGTGTGTGAAGTCTCAATCACCGGCCTCCGTTCTCAAACCTCTGATCACCGTGGTAACCGCCGTGAACGAGATGATTGGTTGTGGGGGGGGGCGGAGGAGGGCCAGAGGGGTGGAAGGAATCAGGGAAGGGGGGCGACGGGAAGGCTGTCTCACACCTTGGGAAGGGAATTGCTTATTAGAAAACAAACCAAGGACCGGCACGGCCGAGTATGGGGGTCAGAGCGCTGCAACCTTAGGAGGAAGTTCTGAAATGACCTAAGAGGCCAGAGGAGAGACGTGGCCACTTATGAATCAAAGCAGAGGCAACGAGTTCGATAAGTGCCAGGGTGGCGGTGGCGGTGGTGGTGGTGGTGGTGGTGGTGGGTTGCGATGCAACGGGGCTGTTTGATGTCAGGGAACCGCGGTGACATTTCAAAGATTTACGACCGGCTGTCGTCAGATTTCAATGAACTGACGTGGGATTTCAGCGCTGGAACGTTTTTTTTTAATTAATTTTTTTAATCCTTGCTGAGATTTCAAAGAACTTGCCATGAGCGTTCAAATAAGGGTCGGAATGTTGAAAATGACGGTTAGAATATTTAAAATTACCATCACACTTTTTATATTCATACGTCGTCATATTTTTGACTTTTAACTTTCAACTTTTGTTGGAACTGTTGAATTGTTTGTTGTGTAAAATTGTGTAAAATGTCAAACATTTGTTACGACCTTAGAGATTTCTACAAGTGTACAGCTAAATTACTTTAGAATATAAATGAAAATGCATTTCAATGAACACATTCTCATCATTCACACACAAATGCTCTCTCAAAAGCAGACATAGGGGACTAAAATCGATACACATGCAATCAAACCCATCAACAGACACACACACACGACACACACACACACACAAACACACACACGACACACACACACACACAGCCCCCAGACAGTGGGGACCTGCCCAATCAAGGCCTGATCTCACACTGCAGCATTACACAAATGAGCGTCAAAATGAAGACCAAGGCACCAAGACCAATACAGTCACGCACGGCCTCAAACCCGGACAAGCAGCTCTCGGCTTCACAAATGGAAACTTCCCCTCGATGCATGCTGGGTAATCCCGGGCATGAGCTGGTTGGTTGGCAGAGTTACAGCCGCAGCCCAATGTGTGCTTTGGCAAATTCTGTTTCTAAATAAATGATCGGCTTTTAATTATTAAAACACACCTACTGTAGCCATCTCTCGTCCCTGCGCAGCTTGGCTCCCTCTCTCTCTCGCGTTCTCTCGCACGTGGTGGATAATGGAAGACTTGTTTCATCTTTGGCCGGGACTCAAATGTTATGCAAATGAGGGTTCGCTTTCTCCCTTCTCCGGTTCTCAGGCGGGCGTGTGCGCCGTAAGAGAGCCTGGGCTATTATTTATAAATCTAGAGTGTTGTTTTGTGTTTCCCATGAATCACATGGGACCTCGCGGCGTGCCCTGAGGGCCGCCGCATCGCGCGGGAGGGGGGGACCTAGCAACGCCCGCGCTAACATGCACGCTACGACCTAGCTACCTTTTTCCAACGGAGGTTCTACGTGTAGAGGCGTGTCTTGAAGAAAAATAGTTTTCTCCGAAACTGAGTCTTGACACTTTCAACCTCAAGCTAGCTACCCTAGGAGTCCCCACAAAGCACTACAACGGGAGAGTGTAATCTGGGGGCTGAACGATGTGACACTGTTTGTCTTATGACAATGCCATGCAAATGACGCTATTGCTGACCTTTCCGGGTACTTCTCCCGGGGCTGATGAGGGGTGTTTCTAATCCCTCCGTGAGCTCCATGGCTCCGTGCGCATTGACCATGCGAACCGAACTGTGTGCCATAATGAGCAGAAGGCTCATTTCGCACCGCACATTAACTCTGAGTTCTGGTTAGCCCATAACGACATTGGCTATTGTTTCAAGACGTTTAATATTCAGCGTGATTCATTCATTCACCACGAATTAAAGTACATCATCGATCCCCGATTGTTCGGTTCCAGCCCTACCCTCACACACACACACTCTCTCTCACGCACACACACACACACGCGCACACACACTCAGTCCTCACAACAGTGCCACCGTATCCATCTCTCAGAGAGTGACCCCTGACCCCTGCTCCTGTAACAGTAGAGAGACGGCACTGGCCGTCTGCCAGACGGAAACCAACCCCGGGGGATTCCGTTTCTTGTTAATCACGCGTGACGCGGTCGTCGTGGGAGACAGCACGAGGTGTGACGCCAGTGTCCGGTCGGCTGACCGGCGCGCGTGACCCTGCGAGGGTGACCCGTGTTTGCGTTCCATCATCATTTGTCGTGGTATCGAGGTGTCGGTTGTTTTTTTTTGGTGTGGGGGGGGTTGGGGTTTGTATAACCTTGAATTACCTTCGGAATTTCCTTCGGGGAGGAAGACTAAGTATCTGTCTCTGTTGTCTGTTTCAGGGACGTTTGGTGTAGTTCGTTTAGTTTGACTTTCCAGAGTTCTAGTCTGATGTTCTGCCGTTTTTTTTTGATGAATGTATATCTTAATGCAAGGGACCGCAATGGAAACCAAGCCTTTGGGCTTCATTGTGTCCTCCCACGTTCTAATGTATGACACAGCATGAGTGCCGTTTCATATTTCATATCAAAAACTGTCAAATAAAATCAATCAATCAAACCTCCATAGATCTTTTTTTCTATCCAACGGGTACTGAGTAATTACCCGTCGTTTCCTGTGCTCATGAATTCCCTTTTAAAAAGGAACTCATCGTCATCCACTCCTCTCAGCTCCATGAGTGAACGAAAGCCCCCCTCCTTCACAGCAGGGTATCCACCGGTGGCAGTCGGTGGGGGGGGGGGAGAGGGGTTCCCAGGCAACGGTTTGATGGACGTGGTGAGGGGGACTGAGTGCCGATGAATAATTCAGAAGGCTGGGTTTAAAATAGCACGGCGGCGGTGACTATCCTTTTTCGCCCGGGCCATGAATGGCTCATTTTCCCCCAGTGCTAATAACCCCCGCCATGGCTGGTGGCCGGGGGAGGGGGAGGGGGGGAGGGGGCGGGCGAGACGAGGCAGTGCACCTGGGGAGGGGGGGAGGAGGAGGGGGGAGGAGGAAGGGGGATGGCGGGGGTTGGCGTTCGGTTGTGTTGTTGATTTTTTAATATCCGGCGCCGCGGCAACAAGGGGACTGTGGGACTTTTTCATCAAACGGGGGAAGAAGGGCTCGGGTACACTGGTGGTGGGGAGAGAGGTGCATGATGGGAATTCATGACAGCTTGTTTTTTGTGAAGACGAAGCTGTGACAGTTGAGCAAGTGATGAACTAATTAATAGTTATTTAGCTCAGCGAATGCAGGGGGGTCCTTATAACATGTAAAAAAATTATCTTTTAGTTGTTTTTATGTTGGTTATGTACAGATGGAAAATTATTTTCCAACATAAAATGTGCGGGGTTTGAATATCACCTGTGTAGAAAGAGGATGAATCGTAATGCTTACATGCATGCTTTCCAATGGATAACATAAAACACCTTTAGTATTTGCTAAAGGTGTTAGTATTTGCACCAAATAACATGCATTCATTTTTTTGCCCTCCCCAAAATGTCTTGTGCTTGTGATGGTGGAAAAAAAGATGGGTACATGGATGAAGAGGAAGATCCACCAGACGATCCATTGATTTAGCAGATGCTTTCATTCAAAGAGCCCTGTAGTGATATTTTTCTCCTTTACATCTCATTCAGGGACAAGTGGTGTAGCCTGCGGCGTCGTGATTAGCCTTACAATCTTACTGGTAGACTGGTAGACCGGAAGGTTGCTAGTTCGAATCCCCGGCTCGCGATATGCAATATTATGAAGCACTTTGAGTGTCCACAGGTTAGAAAAGAGCTATATCAATGCAGTCCGTTTGCTAAGTTTCACTATACTCTCAGCTTCAAAAAGTAATTTTCATTAATGGAAGAAAACTGTAGGTCATGTCTACGGCCAACCCCCTTATCACCCGAACGCTTGGTTATCCATCTATCATCCTCCAATCAGAAACAACCTCCTCGTGAATTCCCCATTCTGTTCTTGATCATAACTCACACAGATTAAAGACATGACACCACTTTGAAAAATGTTCTCCCTTGTTGCGCTGAACTCTTAAATCTTGTCTTTTTTTGAGTGCGCTCCATCCGAAACACCAAAAAAAAAAAAAAAAGAACATCCACAAATCGTGCTTTCCAACTTTCCCAGATGAAAGGGAAAAACATTCTTTTCCGAGAAGTTCCTCAGAAACTTTTAGGGTAGTTTTGTCACCTAAATCCTCAAAGTACAACACCAGTCTAGAACCTCAAAGCTGTGTTCCCAGGACTTTTATAAAGCCCTGCTGTTATTATAAAATACCATCATTGACAAAAAAAAGAACTCATTAGTTTGCTAGTTTTAGCCAAAGTGTTCACTTATTCTCTAACAACTACTAATAAAATTGTCTATTAACAAAAACACAAAAATGACAACGGACCACACAAAATCCGACTTACAAACACAAAAACGTGTCACGGTTCCACAACGCTATTTCCCGCCGTTTCCCCCCCCCCCCCCCTTCCCTCCGACGGCGGCGGCGGTTGCTCACCTGCGTGACCTTGTCGGTGACGTTGTGCGTGTTCTTGACCTTGGGGGCGATGATGGTCTTCTCGGAGGACGGCGGCGAGGGGCAGCGGCGGTCGTTGTTGGCCTCGGAGAAGTTGAGCGTGATCAGGGGGATCCTGTTGATGGCGCTGTACTTGTTGAGGTTGGAGTCTGACGTGGAGCCCAGCAGGCTGGAGCGGATCTGGTTCAGGGGTCCTGGGGAGTAGGGGAGGGGAGTGGGGAGAGAGAGAGAGAGAGAGAGGAGGGGGGAGAGAGAGAGAGGGGAGAGAGAGAGAGAGAGAGAGGGGGGGGAGGGAGGGAGCGAGAGAGGGAGAGAGAGGGGAGAGGGAGGAGGGGGGAGAGAGAGAGAGGGGAGAGAGAGAGAGAGAGGGGGGGGAGGGAGAGAGCGAGAGAGGGAGAGAGAGAGAGAGAGAGGGGGGGAGGGAGAGAGAGGGGGGGAGGGAGAGAGAGAGGGGGGGGAAGGGAGAGAGGGAGAGAGAGGGAAGGGAGAGAGGGAGAGAGAGGGATAGAGAGAGGGGGGGAGAGATAGAGATGGAGAGAGAAGAGACAGAGAGGGGGGAAGAAAGGGGTGAGTGATGGGGGAGAGAGAGGGAAGAGTGAGAGAGAGAGAGAGAGAGGCGAGAGGGGAGAGGGGGGAGAGAGAAATAGAGACAAAGGTGATAAAGAAAGACAAATAGACGAAAAGGAGAGAGGGGAGAGGACAGAGATAGACAGAGAGAGAGAGAGAGAGGGAGAGAGAGAGAGTGAGTGAGTAAGATGGAGTGAGAGTGTGAGAGAGAGAGAGAGAGAGACAGCGGGGGAGAGTGACAGGTAAACCAGGGTAAACCAGCTGTGTCGTTGCTGTGATGTAAGTGTTGTGTTCAAAAGCGGGTCGGCTCCTCTGAATACAGAACACATAGCAAACCTTACTGTTGGAAAGGGTTACAAAAACACACACACACGCACACACACACACGCACACACACACACACACAAACACAGACCCCCCCCCGCCCCAACCGACGAATCGAATCTCGGCCGGGCGTCTTGTGATGCCGCCCCTGCTGCGGTCACCGGGCGACCCCGCACGCGGCTCCTCGTTAAGAGGTGACGAGGAACACCTGCGGGCCAAAGAGTAGCAGTGGCACGCCGTGCACCTGTCTCGCCTTCTGTCTGTCTGTCTGTCTCACCCTCTGTCTGTCTGTCTCCCTGTCTGTCTGTCTCCCTGTGTGTCTGTCTCACCGTCTGTCTGTCTGTCTCCCTGTGTGTCTGTCTCACCGTCTGTCTGTCTGTCTCCCTGTGTGTCTGTCTCACCGTCTGTCTGTCTGTCTCCCTGTGTCAGTCTCACTGTCTCCCTGTGTGTCTGTCTCACCGTCTGTCTGTCTGTCTCCCTGTGTCAGTCTCACTGTCTGTCTGTCTGTCTCCCTGTGTGTCTGTCTCACCGTCTGTCTGTCTGTCTCCCTGTGTGTCTGTCTCACCGTCTGTCTGTCTGTCTCCCTGTGTGTCTGTCTCACCGTCTGTCTGTCTGTCTCCCTGTGTCTGTCTCACCGTCTGTCTGTCTGTCTCCCTGTGTGTCTGTCTCACCTTTTATCTGTCTGTCTACCTGTTCATCTGTCTTCCCGTCTGTATGTGTGACCGTCTGTCTGTCTACCTGTCTGTCTGTCTAACCAACTGTCGGTCTACCTGTCTATCTGTCTAACCATCTGTCTACCTGTCTATCCCTCTACGCGTCTGTCTACCTGTCTATCCCTCTACCTGTCTATCTGTCCACCTGTTTATTCATCTGTCACCCTGTCTACCTGTACACCTGTCTATCTGTCACCCTGTCTACCTGTCTATCTGTCTACCTGTCCACCTGTCCACCTTTCCGTCTGTCTATCGTCCACCTGTCCATCTGTCTGCCTCTCCACCTGTACACCTGTCCCTCTGTCTATGTGTCTACCTGTCCCTCAGTCTACCTGTCTGTACACCTGTCCCTCTGTCTATGTGTCTACCTGTCCCTCAGTCTACCTGTCTGTACACCTGTCCCTCTGTCTATGTGTCTACCTGTCCCTCAGTCTATGTGTCTACCTGTACACCTGTCCCTCTGTCTATGTGTCTACCTGTCTACCTGTACACCTGTCCCTCTGTCTATGTGTCTACCTGTCCCTCTGTCTATGTGTCTACCTGTCTACCTGTACACCTGTCCCTCTGTCTATGTGTCTCCCAGTAGAGGTGTTGTTTGGGGGGCTGTGGGGGGGTCACAGTGCAGTGGGCGCACACACGCTGGCGTGCTCTTCATGTTCCGTGTTTAATTTGAATCGCGGCGGGCGACAGGCTGGGAAATGTCAGCAAGGGAAGAGACTGGAGTGTACTGACAGGAACAACACACTACCAGCATGTTTACACACACATCTACAGAGCACAGCGCAG
>NC_140294.1:2290735-2312229 GCF_964030765.1 Micromesistius poutassou
GGGTGTGTGTTGTGTTTATAACACCTTTACAATGACCTTTACAGAAAGTGGAAGCGTCAACTTTACGAACGAAAAGTACAAGCGACGCACAATTGACTTTACAAAAACCCCTGGTTAGCGCGGCAGAAGACGTTTTAATGACTCAAACCTCGACTAATATCTTTACACAACCTCTACCATCAACTTCACACCGCCACACGTCGGCCCTCTCCTCCCCCCCCTCCCTCCCCCTCTCCTCCTCCCCCCCCCCTCTCCCTCCCTGACCCTTCCTCCCCTCTTCTCCCTTCCCTCTCCCTCCCCCTCTCCTCCCCCCCCCTCTCCCTCCCTCTCTCCTCTCCTCCCTCTCCCTCCCCTCTCCCTCACCCTCTCTTCCTCCCCCCCTCCCTCCCCCCCCTCCCCTCTCCTAACCCCCCCCTCCCTCCCCTCTCCAGGATGCAGCCGGACAGCCTACAGTGCACTGATGCAATATTAATGGCAGCTTTTGCCGAGAGTAAACAAATAATTCACAACGCAGGTAGCCGCCGCCGCCGCCGCCTGACGCAACTGAAGCGCAACAGGAGCACAAAGACGGACTTCCATCCAACGCCCGCGTCTCAAACCGCCGTCAGCCTCCGGCGTGGGGCGGCGGGCGGCGGCGGCGGGGGGGGGGGAGTTCTCCGTTTCCATTTTTATCGGCTTTGCGCCGAAGAATGTCGGGATGCGAACGTTAAGTGCCGGTGATGAAGCAAAAAAACGCGTTGAAACGTCGCAGTGGACTCCGACCGGAATACCGCGCGCGCGGGGGGGGTCTGGTATATCAGTCGGAGGAACTAAAGAGTAAATAAATACTCTTTTATTTACTTCATCGGAGCCTGATGTCCCGTCGCCCAGCGAGGGGGGCCCCAGTCAACAGTGATCACTGCCAGTCAGGCGCACAACACGGCGAGCCGGGCTGACCGGACAATTGAACTGTCAGCGGACCGGCAAGGCGGAGAGAGAGGCGGCGGCGGCGGCGGCGTTTTTCACCCAGGTACCCAGCCCTGCAGGCCAGACCGACCATCCGCCTGCCAGACAGTCATCCATTCGTCCAGTGGACGGGCAGCCTGTCAGTCAGTGGACCGGAGTATGTATTGAGCGTCCGCCGCTGTCAGAACCCATCGTGCATCCTAATGACGGCACGGGCGTAGACGTGGGCGCGCACGCGAGCGCAGACACATAGACACACACACACACACACAAACACATAGATACACACACGCACACACGCATAGACACACACACACACACCAACACACACATAGATACACACACACACACACACAGACATACACACAGACACACAAATGCATACACACACACTCGCGCACACACACACACACACACACAAACACATAGAGAGAGACACACACACACACATAGAGAGAGAGAGACACACACACACACAAACATACACACAGACACACAAATGCATACACACACACTCGCGCACACACACACACACACACAAACACATAGAGAGAGAGAGACACACACACACACACACACACACACATAGAGAGAGACACACACACACACACACAAACATACACACCCACACACAAATCACTGTCAAAAGCCAGTGTGCGTCATAACGATCAGACACAAACACACTGCGATGGAAGACCTTATCCTTTTGCTTTACGCTAGGATCACACTGACCTCCTGTTTAACGCCTCATCATCTCCTCCTTCACTGTCTCACTAACGAGTACGTGGGCTCCCTTTGACCAATGACGCAGCGTGGAACTGCGCTGAAGACACTCCGTGACACTACGATCCCTACAGAGAAGGCTCTTTTCATACGCGACACTATTACACAACCATGCGTCGTATGGTTACGACGCATGCTCATCATCAAGTCTCATCCGTCGCGAGTCTCATCTGTCCGAGACGTAAGACCACGTAAAGAAATCGCTGTGACTATTTTGGGGGGGCTAGGTCGGGATTCCTAACCTGATGCTCAAAATATTACTACGGAATATTCCTCAATATCCAGACGGATGAACGTTCGAGATGTTTTGTTTGTCACGTGTCACGACGATGACAGACGCAGTCGCTCCGCAATGAAGGTCTCAGGCTCCTTCGACGGTGCAATGTAAAGAAAAGTAAGTAGCCTATGAAGAAACACAAGTAAGGGAGCCAAGTCTTAATAAACAAAAGACAAGCGTGGACTAACGGGACTAATGTGGCGACTGGCGACTGATCGGTGACGGCGCGTTCGCACCGCACGCGTCCGTCGACGTGATCTCATTGACTATTTGCGTGTGCATTATTTGCGTGTGCATTATGCACATGCACACGCAAATACAGTGTCCAATGAAATCGCCTTTGTGTTACAACCCGGGGAAAACACATGGATGTGACAAAAAGCCGGACGTGGGCAGTGTGAACGCGACGTGAGACCACGATGCAAACACTATTTTAGGAATAGTACTAATGAGTACTAGTGTATAGTACTGACGAGTTGATAAGGGGTTCATCAGTTTGACCGGGTGCATTGATTAACTAACATGATCTGGGAGCTTAGCAGAAGATACCTTGGAATTGTCTGAGCGAGTTTAGGACTTGACTGAAATAATGATACAAGAAGATTCGATTTTTCCAGAATGGTAATAATTGTCTGGAATAAAAAATAATAACGACACTACGTGATAAATAGACGCTGAACTTGTGAGACAAATCTTCGGGAAAATATATTCGAAACTAATCAATGTGTTTGTGTGTGCTGTTACCTGAACGCCAAGTGAAAAACGGAAACGGTTCGATTAAAAAGGCTCCCACCTTTGTCCATTACCGGCCCCTCTAAAACCACGGCCGACCAACGCGGCCTTGATACGCTACAAAAACTACAAACATGGCGAACATTGAGTGTTCCTCTGAATGGACCTTTTAGCGTAGGATGGATAGAATATGTTAAGGAGAACGCACAGGACCAAAATAAGGAAAGAGCCGGGATGGAGACAGAAAGAAAAGGGAAAATAGTGAAAAACATGTTTCCAACCAACCACTAAAGGCAGATTCTGTGAAGGGATTTAACGGACCGTTCCAGGCCATTGTGTGCGAGTCTCGAATTGAATGGGAGGCGAGGACGCTTGGCTGATGTGCTTCCACACACACACACACACACACACACACACACACACACACACACACACACACACACACACATCGTGCTGAAAGACAAAAAAAAAAAAAAAAGTAAAATGGCCGCCATGGAAGACAAAGGAGAAACGTCCCTGAAGCTACAGTAGCTGCCGATTGGCCAAATCCATCCCTATCCTGGAAAAGAAAGAGGACAAGGTTGTTCTCCATTGAGGGGAGGGGGGGGGGGGGGACACCCTAGACCAACACTAGGCAGATGTACACAGACCAAACTTTTGGAGTGAGATTCTGTAGAATCTTGTAATGTAATGCATACCTTATAGCAGGGTCAGTAGGGCTGTACGGGATTACAGGCTGGCAGAGTTGTTGACGGAGGGGGGGGGGGGGGGGGGTCTCGAGGTAGTTTGTCCCGGGTAGTCTCACTCTACCGTCGGGGAGTTTGGACAGGAACAAACGCGTCTCGGCTTTTTTTTTTTTTTTTTTTGCCGTGAGAAATTGGATGTGTGGCGTGTGTGCGTGTGTAAACAGGCAAAAGCGTGTGTCACACGTCGAAACCGTGAGGGTTGGCAGCCCTGGCCCTGGGGGGGGGGGGGGGTAGTGGACAACAGGACTGGTAGTATTGTCGTGTGTGGGGACATGGAGAAATCCCTCAGGAAGCGTTCTCGCCATGCTCCCGATCCGACTCCATGTGCTTGTCGTGTTCGGTGAGTCTATTCCCTTTCATGTGGATTCTAATGAAAATAATAACGTTGGAAAAGATTCATCTCTTAGTCTTGAACCATTACTGTTAAAGGGATGTGGCGAAAGTGTTAACGTAATTGGACCATTAGGTTTGTCGATAACTTTCTCCGTCTCAGTGTCGCTGTATGAGGAGAGGGACATTATTACTAGCACTCTTAGGAAATGAAAATAGGCCGCAGGAACAAGGAAAGTGACCTGGACGGAAAATTACATTTAGTCAAATACAGCTTAGAGGCTCCTGGCTTAATTGCGATTTGGTACTAACTGTGTCAGTAGTAAAGCAGGTAGTAACAGAGAGCTTGATGAAGTTCAAATCAGGAAACGAAAAGCAGGAAAGGTTGGCTACTCAGACTCCAGTAGATAGTATGCGTTGTCATTCCTACTCAGTGATGCCCACTAAAGATGTATACGTTGGAATATTTAATACACATTAAGGGAGGACACAATCAATTTCAATTCTCATTTTTTTATTCTTCATTAGAGAACGTTTTTTTTTGTACCGTGTCCAGACGCTCAATGTTGAACGCAAACGTTGCCAGCAATTAAAACAGCTGTAAACAACGATGTCTGCCTGGAACCCTGGGTGATACAGAGTTCTCCTCTGTGATCGATCTAGCTAACACATTTTCTTTAGCACTTTAGTAAGAAAAGGTTAAGGGCGGTTATCTTCCCTCAGCTTGTCCGCAGAAGTCCTGGTTTTGTTTATTTTGTTAGTTGTTAGCTTGATGCTGGTTGGGTTGTGAGCAGCCATATTTGAACATTGGGGTGCTGGACAAAACCATGATGGCCACAATGTGGCCATCACGGTTTTGTGAATCAACCAACAGGCCATTTTTAGGAACATGAATTAGTACAATGACATCACAAACAATATAATACTTACTCAAGGGCTACTAGATTTAGATATAATATTATATTAGCGATAATAAACAAAATGCCGATACAGTAAAACAGAACATATAAGTAAGAGATGAAATATGAAATGAACGAAGGACAAATTGAATACAAGGTATGGGAAGGATACTTTTAAAGCCATAGCAACTAGAATGAATATGCTAGGGGTTGAAAAGTAAAAGCAAGAAAAGGTCTGTGAGAGACTTTGTGCACATAAATGCTCCTCATTTATATAGCACTTTTATCCAGAGCGCTTTATACAGTGTTGACTTTCATGCACGCGTTCACACACCGACGGCGGAGTCACCCACGCAGGGCGACAGCCAGCGCGTCGGGAGAAGTTCAGGGTGAGGGGCGTCTCGCTCAAGGACACCACGCCACTCGGCTAGGAGGAGCCGGGGAATCGAACCAGCAACCCCACGGTTAACCAGCCAACCCCGCTCTACCTCCCGAGCGAACCGCGTACGTCAGTGCCACCGAGACATGGCAGGTTTACTCTCATCCTCAGAGTGGCAGGGAACGCAAGATTGACCACTGAAAGTCCATTTCAAACTGATAATAAGTTGAATAAGAATTTTGCCCTTACTTTTATGGATTTCTACTATAATAGCAATTATGTCTTATAACTAACTTGCTAATTGTCAGAGTCAGACAATGTTGGCTAAATTCCTTTTTATATGTTGGCCTCCCTGTGTTAACATTCACATAACATTCAATTTAAAGGATAATAAAAGAAACAATGTTGATAATCCTGTAATGAGGTTAATTTCTTGACGTCGATGAAGCAGACCATGGCAGCAATACGTAATATCTCATAAAGATATTGCCACGACAACACGCACACACTCACTTAAACAAACACGACAACACCCACACAAATACAAAATGCTGTCAAATCTCATGTCTGTCTTAATGATCACTGTTTGTCCTGTAATATACACACACATAAACACATGCACACAAATACATTATGTAAGGGATAACGTATAGAACGTCGCCGGTCACTATCGGGAAATAAAAACAACAAACAAACAAACAAACAAACAAACAAAACGAAAATATTACTTCACACGGTGTATCTTTATACAATTCATTTGTTACCGGCATTCCTAGTGTTGATCAGCAGAGAAATAGACGTTGACGTCGCTTAGCAACCGAGTACGCTGGGGTTGATAAGTTACCGGACTACTTGCGGAGTGATACGAAAGACGTGAACAAAAAAAATCCACTTTCCTTGACAGCGGTCGTTATATGCTCAGCGACGGTCATTATTGAAAAATAATTCACCACGGGAAGTCGGGAAGGCCCACGCAAGTGAACGGAGCGTTCCACAGCACTGAGTAGAGCCGGGAGTAATGAGCACAAATATATTTATATATACTGTATATGTATGTTAACAAAAACTAAAACACACACACAGCTGGAGACAGACGCACACACACACACAGACAGACAGAGACACACACACACACACACACACAGACAGACAGACAGACAGACAGACAGACAGACAGACAGACAGACAACCACACACACGCACAAACACACACACACACACACACACACACACACACACACACACACACACACACACACACACAGACAGAGACACACACACACACACACACACACACACACACACACACACACACACACACACACACACACCGGGGCCTCCCTCACACACTCGTCCATGTCAGCTACAAATAGAGGACGGGGGGCCGGTGGGGCCCCAGTGTGGGGGCCCCAGTGTGGGGGCCTGTAGACAGGGCCGCCGCTGGGCCCCACCTGCTCACCGAGCCTTATGCCTGGAGGGGCCCAAAGGCACACACACACACACCATACACATACACATACACACATACACACACACACACACACACACGTACACACACGCACACACACACACACACACACACCTGGAGGCACTGCTACCATCACACACACACCCGCACAGACACAATACAACAACCTTGACACACACACACATTATATATGTGCACTACTACCACACTACCACAACATCCATACAGGTGCACACCCTCACACATGTGTATGTCTACACACACACACACACACCTACACACACACACACACACACACACACACATTTATATATATATATATATATTTATACATATATGTGTCAACATTGTCAATATTCTTATATTCCATCCATTTTTTCAGTATAAACACACACACACACAAAACCACATAAAAACAAACAAACACACACACACACACACACACAGTACACACACAAACAGAGGAAGTCAGGCATGCATGTGTCAGGTAACATGAGAGGTGAGAAGACGTGAAGGCACCACAAGGCAGCACAGAGACACACACACACACACACAGCTCTCTTTGTACCTGTCTCCTTGTCCCTCTATCTATCACTCTCTCTCTCTCTCTCTTGATGTCTCTGTCACTCTGTCTTCCTTTCTGTCTCTCTCTCCATCTGTCTCTATGTCTCTCTCTCCCTCTGTCCCCATCTTTCTCTCTCTCCATCTGTCTCTATGTCTCTCTCTCCATCTGTCTCTATGTCTCTCTCTCCATCTGTCTCTATGTCTCTCTCTCCATCTGTCTCTATGTCTCTCTCTCCATCTGTCTCTATGTCTCTCTCTCCCTGTGTCCCCATGTTTCTCTCTCTCCATCTGTCTCTATGTCTCTCTCTCCATCGGTCTTAATGTCTCTCCCTTTCTCTTTATCTCCCTCCATCGCTCTCTCCGCCTGTCTCTCTCTCGATGTATATCTATCTCTCCATCGATCTTCTTATCTGTCTCTATCTCGCTGTCTATCTCTCTCTACCCTAGCCTCTTGCACATTCTCACACACACACACACACATACACACACACACACCTCTCTAGCCATCAATATCGCTTTAACTATCGCTCCATCTATCTGTCTATATGTCTGTCTGGCTGTATATCTATCTCACTTTGTTCAACAACTACCTCTGTCATCAATGTTCTCTCTCTCTCTCTCTCTCTCTCTCTCTCTCTCTCTCTCTCTCTCTCTCTCTCTCTCTCTCTCTCTCTCTCTCTCTCTCTCCCTCCCTCCCAGGTTAAAGGCGGCCCGCGGCCCTCATCATTATCCGCGAGAGAACATTGGAGAACTTCCAGCAAAATCGTGGGCTGCCGCGGACTAGCGCTTCTCCGCGCACGGCGAAGGAGAACTTCCGGAACAAAAGTCTGCCGGATTAGCTGAAAGGCGTTTGGTAAAGAGAGTGAGAGAGCATTTAAAATAAACGCTCTGATGTAAAGAACGGTTCATATGGAAGGACGCGCGCGGGGGGGGGGGGGGGGGGGGGGGACGTTGACGGAGGGAGGGAGTGATGGAGACGAGGTCAGCGAGGAGGCCTCAAACACAGACGGGGAGGTATGAATCAGTCGCTTGAGGAGCACCGCCGGCTACAGCCTGAAGGTCCTCTCGCCATCCGTCACGTCGGACGCGCCGGCCCGGAGCTCTCCGCGTCCACGTCGTCGCCATGACAACCCCACACAATTATCCCCCCCCCCCCCCCCCCCCCCGGCCGCTCTGCCTGTTTTGCGGCAGTCGCCGTAGCAACCAGGACAACAGTTCACACGACAACCCCCTGTTGGTTGTGGCCGTTTCGGCATGTCGCCATAGCAACCAGGACAACAGTCAACATAGCAACCCCCGTTGTTGTGGCTGTTGCGGCAGTCGCCGTAACGACCACCCCGACTCTGCCTGTTTCAGTGCAACCGTTTCCATAACGACCACAGCTAGCCGTGCCTGTCTCAGCAGTTACCGTAACAACCACACATACTGTGCCTGTTTCAACAGTTACCGTAACAACCCAGTCACTCTGCCTGTTTCAGCTCAACACTCACCACAACAAACACTGTGCGGAGTGTGTGTGTGTGTGTGTGTGTGTGTGTGTGTGTGTGTGTGTGTGTGTGTGTGTGGTTGATGGCTGGTTCAAGCAGCCTCACCTGGCCCCCGAGTCAGACTGATTGGACGGCGGGGCTGGGTGAGGCGGCGATTCAGTGAGCAATCGATAAGCAGCCACTCTGCCTGCTGTACAGGGTTAGCGTTACAGCCACAGCTAGCCTGCCTGCTTCAGCACACACGGTATACCACAACACACCCTAATAACCCACAGTAACTCCAACAGAGGAATTATTTAAGGCGATGTAAGCAATCCGTCTGCATGATTTAACAACCTATGAAATTGCTCGCAAGCTTTAACATAACACTGAAACCCACTGAATAAAGACACGCAATCATAACACGAGCCAACATCAACGCTAACCCCCGTCCGTGGTGTAATGTATTACGTCTCCCGCCGCCTCTGAATACTTCATTCACCACACAGGGCATCTTGGAATACATATGCACAGAACAGCCATTACCTGCATGGGTCTGTGTATGCATAACAGGTGCATGCATTAATTATGAATCTGCATGCCATGGCCTTGGAACGCCGTGCATAACATAATTAAAACGGCAATGGCAAACGGCAAATGGACCACAAATAAGACACGCAGGCGCACGCACTGACACACACACACACACACACACACACAGGCATGCATGCACATACAATCACACACACACACACACACACGCGCATGCACACACACACACACACACACACACACACACACACACAAACACACAAGGCAAGGCATATTTATTTGTATAGCGCATTTCATACACGTGGCAATTCAATGTGCTTCACACAAAAACAATGAAAAAATAAAGAAATAAAAATATACCACCATACACAATTTTAGCAATAATAAAAGTAAACACAAAGAGAAAGTCAGGCATGTACACACACACACACACACACACCCACACACACACTCAAAAGCAGTGGCTTTGCTCACTTTATGAATTTGGATGTTCAGAAATGTTCTGTGCAATTTCTGAGACATACAAATGGAGGCACACACTAATGTACACACACACACACAAACACACACACACAAACCCCATCCCCAGAGCGACAGGAAGCACAGGCGATGCATCGGAAGTCGAGTCCCGAGTCAAGGGCTCCGGTTGAATGGTCAAAAAAAAAAAAAAAAAAAGGTCTGTTGAATTCCTCTTCTGCTTTGGCTTTATCCCTTTTTAGCTTTTTTTTCCCAAGCCAAGGACCCACTTTCTCAATGCCTTTAATTTCCTTTCCTTCCCACTATCTCAGTAACGAGCACATCTGCTGTCCTTGAAGAGCCAAGCAGCAATCCCACAAGGGCGGGATACGGTGTGAGGAGGAAAAAAACCTTCCGTGACCCCCATGATCAGGTCTCCCGTCCGCCTGAGAGGAGAGTCCATGCATGCATACATTAAACACTCTTATATTCTCTCATTCCACCACTGTCGCGGGCCACTTTGCATTCACGCCTCTCGTCTGTCCTAGATTGCAAATGTCTTACAAAGAAACTGCCGTGAGAATTTGCGAGATCGTCCGGGATACCTCACCTGTATCCTGAGGGGAAGGTAATCAGGACAGATGAGGCCCCAATACTTACTACAATGCCGCTTAAAACTTAATACAATACTATTTTGGGAATGCTATTCAGTACGTTTTGGACTTGTTAAAGGCCTCTTAATTATCCGCTAAAGGGCCCATAGGTTGATTGATTGTATGGGTGACATTTATCGAATAAACTAATTCTCAGTATTATCTTACTGAGAATTAGTTAGATAATAAGTTATTATTATCTACTTATTAAGCTACTATTATAATAGTAGGCCTGTCGGACAAGTTACTCGGACAAGTTGGTCGGTGCGCATGTGCCAAGCAGCCTGCAGTTCACACGCAAACACACAGCACGTGCAAACACACACATACACCGCACGCACATACACACACACACACACACACACACACACACATGCGCACACACACACACACACCGCACACACACGCACATGCGCACAAACATACACGGATGCGCGCACACACCGCACACACCACACACACACACACACAGCAAGTCGAGTCAAAGCCATCGACACACGTTATGTTTTTAAACATAACAGCTCCGCCGTCGACACACTCGCCCAATATTCGTTCAATATTAATCAACTCCTTGCATCCCGCAATGTCTTTACACTTTGTTGCTAAAATGTAACATAACTCCTGCTTGAGCCTCCCGAAATGTCTTGCGATATTGCTACCAGGGTGGGAATTTCACGACGACCACGACGTCCATGGCCGTCATTGCCCCGCACTTTGGCCTTGATGCCCCGTGAAAAAATGTTCAATTTGCGGCCAAGGTGGCCTTTGTGCCCCTGTCAAAGTTCCAGTGTAAACAACGCTAGGGACGCATGGTGGGCTTTTATGGAATTACGGCCATCCTAGTGCGTGCAGGAGGCTAGTCCCGTGTCTGTGGATCAGAGCGATTGCTCTGCTGTGATTGTTCCAAAATAGAACTTACACAACTTTGCGAGCCGCGCAGGTGAAGTATCAACATCACATGAAAGAAGAACGTCAACCAGCCTCCTCAGCAGTGTTTGTAATAACGCTGTTTAAAATACGGCGTTAGGTAACGCCGTTATTTTTTCAGTAACAGGGTAATCTAACTAATTACTTTTCCGTCGTTACAACTCTGTTACTGTTACTGACAGTTAAATGCGGTGCGTTACTATGAATTGATTGAATAAACTGCGTAATCCGAACGCACCCCTGGCTCCACACAAACTGATAGTGAGCAGCCCGGATGGTTTAACAAAGAGATAAGCGATTATTATTGGCTAAGGCAGAGTCATGTTTCATGGTAGCCAATCGGAGCCAGTGTTTTTACACACAAGCCAGGATACGCGCGCCACGCGCACACGCACACACAAACACCAACAGATTCGATGAAGCAGAAGAAATGGCGAGTCCGGAGCAATCCGATGAAAAGTTGGCATTTTCTAGGTGGAGATATAAGCACTACTTCAAATTGATTGAGGTCAAAGGCAAGAACGTGCATGTAAAGTGAACATTATGTCCAGGAGCAAAGACTTTGTCGACATCCGTTGTAAGCAACTCTAATTTAATGAAGCATCTCACAACGACACACGCATCTACAAAGCTACTTTTTTGTTTTGTTTTACAGTAACGCAAATAATTTGCTTTGAAACAGCTTTGAATCTAGTATTTTTCTTGCTAATCGGTTTTGATATAATACATGACTTATGTGGGTTATGGCTGAACTTAACGTATACGTTTAAGAAACACTATTGATATTCTTTACTCTTAGATGAACTCAAGCAGGACATTAATTTTGCCATCTTTTCAAAATAGGTGCTTTTGCCATCTTTTCAAAACAGGTTAATTTGTCATTTTCCAAAAAGGTTCTTTCTAATATACTTAATATATTGTGCAGTGCACTGTGTCAGGAGAAAGTGAATCTCTGATACTTCTGTGTTTAGGTCACAGTGGTGGCTGTTGTCTTTCTGTAGCAGTATTTGTCTGTAATTTCTCACTTCTATGGCCAGGCTTTGCACACTGTTTCAGCCTCTCTCTCTCTCTCTCTCTCACATTATCTCTCTCACATTCTCTCTCTCACACGCACACGCACACACACACACACACACACACACACACACACACACACACACACTCTCTTTCTCTCTCTCTCTCTCTCTCTCTAAATGCAGTGTTTTACAATATATGTTTTTCAATGTTTTTAAATTAAAACAAATGTTTTAATACATAATTTGTGTTTCTTGGTGAATGAGAATGTTAAGGTATTAATTAGAAAGGTAAAACCAGCGTCATTCAACCAAACAGCCTTTGTGCCCTGTCATGTGGCCTTTGTGCCCTTAAAAAAAATGTGAATGGGAAGGCCAATGGCCTTGCCCCTAAAATGATGAAATTCCAAGCCTGATTGATACATCTCTTTTTTTTTTTATTCTTACTTCCAAGTATAAAAAAAAAGATGTACAATGTTACCAGTTCACTTCACTGTGTGGTTGGCTACTTATTTATTTTGTGCTTTTATCTGACACTTCACTTTTTGGTACACTGAGGTGTGGAACGTGCGGAAACTCTAGTAGTTATAATAGGGATAACATAATGACTGATCGTGTGTACGGATTTACAGTGCTAAATCATTCCTGGAAAAATCGACTTGACAGGACCCGCTAGGGTTATGTTGGAGAAACATGGTGAAAGGGCACTGAGGACTTTAACAATATCGGCGTAAAATGCGTTCTCCTGAAATGGAAAGTTTTCATGTGAAAAAAATTAAAGGAGTTTGAGGAAAGGTTATGAGAGTTAAAAAAAACAAAAAGAATACACTACAATTTGTGGGCATGCGTTTCATTTCATTGGTGGGGGAGAGAGAGAACATCAGTAAGGGACAGAGAGTGTTGAGAGTGTAGTGCATTATGGATCCAGACCCTGGACTTCACCGACGGACCCCCACCGCGTTACGACTCCATCGTTTGACAACCCCCTGGCCGTCACCCCGACACTGAAAACTGGGTTTGATGCTAGTCACCTCGCTGTACACACGCAATCGCATCAGAACCAGGCCCCCAAAAACGTAGGGGGGAGAGACAAGGCCAGAATCCATCAAAATGGATGCCATACCCGGACCCCTTCCAGAGAACAAGACGCAGGAATGCG
This sequence comes from Micromesistius poutassou, assembly GCF_964030765.1. Classification (NCBI taxonomy): domain Eukaryota; kingdom Metazoa; phylum Chordata; class Actinopteri; order Gadiformes; family Gadidae; genus Micromesistius; species Micromesistius poutassou. The sequence goes on from NC_140294.1 coordinate 2,304,085, forward strand.
AGGAACACATTGTTGAGGAGTATCTTTGTGATTCCATTGCTGGTGATATTCAAACCACCCGCCGTCGACGGACACATGAGAAACAAGCTCAAGGGTACCTGGGCCTGAATGACCTTTAAGTATAACACCGCCGAGCCGAAGGGGCGAGCGAAAAGTGCGGGAAGAATTCAGACTGTTTCAGCACACTGTCCGTCCCGCAAGAGAGAGGAGGTTCACTTGTTCCATTCCTAGCTCCAACAGGCCCAGTGTGATATATATATTTCCTATCGCCTTATGGATTCGCTAGATTATAATGTTTATTACGATTATCATGAGTATTGAGATGCTATGTTAGCGCCTGTACGCTAACCCCTGCATGAAAGTTACGACCTGGACTCCATGCTGCCTTATTGGTTCCCCGCCCATCAATTACAGTGTTATAACCGGACTAAGATGTGAGGACAGGGAGTGCCACCCCCCCCCCCCCCCCCCCACACCCTAACCCTGATCACAAAGGATATGTCGCGCTGACAAAACGGCCTCCCGTCGCCCACGGAACACACCGATAATGACCACACTACCGCCTCACGACGACGGCTCGTTAAACATCATCTCTGGAACCCGCAGCGTGGCAGCGCCTAAGAAGGACATCAGCCAATAATTAGATTGATGCGCCGCACGGCTGACAACCTTAGCAGGATGAACTGCCAGACTGTGGACGCGTGTCACTCGGTGCTGATGGAAGCAGCCATACCTCTGGAACATAACTAGCAAGAGTTGAATCTGTGTATACGATATTGCTGTGGTATCCGTGATGCAGGTTCACTTACAGGTCACTTAAGGGGAAATGTCCGCCGTTATGGTAAGGGCAAGAGGGCCAAGGGCCGTGGGCAAGGGCCCCGGGGTTCAATTGCACACGTGGATCTACGTCCCGCTTCATGCGGGCGGGCAGGCTTCTCGTCCCACTCATTGTTGACGCTTTCTCTGCTGAATCGATCACAAATTGGTCTGACGGTTATTTTCAGATGGATGGACGTGGCTGCTTGTGGGAAACGAGATCATTTGTCAATAAGGCCTGTATACTTCTGTAATAACTGTTTTATGTTTTTATTATAAATAACCAAAAGGGGGTATTTACTGGAAAACTCACTATTTTGATTTGCATTATCCTGCTAAGCTTTTCCCAGCAACACCCGGTCGTAGGATCACAAAGGCCGCGCGTTCAATGCCGTTCGTTTTCCTCCTCTGCTATCTCGCTAACGAGCATATCTCGCTATCCTTAAAGAGTACAGTGTCCTGCAAGGGAGTGAAACCAGGTAGAGAACCGCTGGAACTCCATGACCGGGTCTCAGTCTGCTCCAGTGGAGTCCCTTGTACACATCGATACTGAATACTCTTCAATACTCTTTCACTTTCTTATCACTCTCAGTATCTCAGTTGGAAACCGCTACCACACATCCTTAGGTCCTTCCCTGATGACTTTTCCTTGACCTCAAGGGAGAACGTAAATCCAACCGCACCTACGCTGGGCGACGTCACCATGGCTACTACCGGCGTCACTCGGCGACGGCGATGAGGTGACGGAGGTGGCTCTGCCGTGGCGGAAACCAACAACGTTCTGAAGATGGACTGCTACAAGCAGAGAGTCCTACTGCTCGTAGGTTCATGCGTAAACGTGGACCACCCAGTGAAATGGATTACTTCATTAACAAAGTTGGAAGTTAAAATATAAAAAGGAATATACGCCGCCAGTCACAAACGTGAAATTAAAGGGTTGTCAAATTAAGAATGGTTGCTCACACCCACCACCCTGTCCGCTCATATTTATCGACATGGATCCCAATTAGTATAATTGTACGATTCTTCGGTCATTGTTGATCGCTTGAACGGTCGAATGGTGCATGGCTCTCAATTGTTGCCACAAGGAATTGTCGGACGGCATAAAATACTTTACTTTTGTGAAGGACGGTTCAATTCTCCCCATGCTAAAGGAGAGAAGAAAGGTAGCATGGAAGCACCTTTCCTCAACCAGCTCTCATCGTGGCTGCCACTTAGATTCTTCCGGGTCGGTTCCTCCAGTGAGGAACACCTCCTAATTGAGCCAAGAATCCAGCCAAGAATGATGTCCTGTGTGGGTGTGTCACTCTCTTTGCTGTTTCAACCTCAATTAAGCCGATAATCGTGTTGCTAAAGTAAAAGTTGCTAAACTTTTACCGGTAATGAAGATGTTTAAATGTCTTAATATCTTCAACTGTGTAAAGACACTTATGTCTTGTGTCTTTGAGACATTTATTCCGGAAACCTATTTTCCAGCGCATGTCACGCTATGATGCCAAACCTTACCATTTTTTAGGTTTTACAATTCAACTGTACTCGCCTTAACTTCCTCGGGTTTTGATTGGATCACCGAGTTCAAGTGGGAGGGGCATAACATTCCAGCCAATCATAACCAATAACGATTCAAACCCTCACGTTTCCGAAGTTTAAAAAGCGGTGATGTTATCTTTTCAACGTCCTCCCGGTGCACAAAGCAGTCTTTTGTATCCCTGGTTGAATCAAAAGCCGAGCCGATGTTTTGAGGACGCTTCGGCAAAACAGCAGCACTTTAGGCGGCTGTGCTGGCGGGCCCCCTCAGCGGCGGTAATCGCTGGCGCTCTTCAGAGGTGCGTCATTCTCTCCGGGCCCCACGAGGGCCACTTCCTCAAGGGACGGCGCTTTCGCTTCATTAGCGCCGAGAGGATCTTCTAAAAAAAATGTCATTGTGTGTCATCCCGCGACACACACAAAAACCTCCTCCTCCACCACCACCTCCGCTAACGCCACCACCACCATCGTCACCAGCACCACCGCCACCAGCAACACCACCACCTCCTCCTCCCTCCATCACCACCACCTCCTCCCCCACCACCACCACCACCTCCTCCCACCACCAGCGGTACCCCCACCTCCCACCCCCCCTCCCCCCCCCCCCCGCTCAGAGTGCCGCAGCAGGCTGAATGTCTGCTTGGAGAGCCACTCCACCTCCTCCAAACTTACACCCTCCATTGTGTTGCAGGTGGGGCGAGGGTGGTGCTGGGTGGGGGGGGGGGGGGGTGTGGGGCTCTCGGGGGCCCGGTGTGGAGCCCGGAGTGTTGGAGTGTTTGTAGGGGGGGGGGCGACACAAGTGGCCCCTTCTTCCTATAGGGGCCCCTGGTGGACGCAGGAATTCCTAATAGGCGGTAATTGAAAATGAGCACTTGGGGAAGCGCTGAGGGGCCACCCCCCCCCCCCCCCCCCCGCCAGCGCAATCATACACTAGAGAGACAGGGGGAGAGAGAGAGAGGCTGGGGCGCAGCAGAGAGAGAGAGGGAGGGAGAGAGAGAGAGGAAGAGAGAGAGTCACACCAGAGAAAGAGAAACAAAATCCCACCAGAGTGAGAGAGAGAGAGAGAAAGACACCAGGGAGAGAGAGAGACACCAGGGAGAGAGAGAGACACCAGGGAGAGAGAGAGAGAGAGAGAGAGAGAACACACTCCCGCACTCACACTATGGAAGGCCAAAAGGGTCACAACTGCGCCTCATTCTAAGCGTGTATTGATTTAAATAGAGGTAAAATCCAGCGCTTACGCATTCACACTGCCACATTTTTACGGCGTTGTATTTTAATACGCCGTTAACGGTGCCGTTTTAGTGGTTAACAACGCAGTCTTTTACAGAGCCTCTTTCTGTAGCTCTAAACTGGTGTAAAAGACTGCGTTTTTCGTCCACCGAAACGGCGCATTTAACGCAGCGGCGCGATTCGGGGGCCAACACAACACGTCGGAAAAACATGTTCTCAAACCAACCCGAGGCTACTATTAACACTATTTAAACGTAGCTCAGCAAGGTTACCCCCGCTCCTCTGTGTTCTCCGGCGCTTCTCTTTCGTCCTTTTTTCTCCAACTCCCTCCAGCCCTCCAATTCTATAGAAACTCCCTTTCACTCTCACTCTATTTCACACCGTTTGCTGTGTGTGTGTGTGTGTGTGTGTGTGTGTGTGTGTGTGTGTGTGTGTGTGTGTGTGTGTGTGTGTGTGCGTGTGCGTGCGCGCCATGCTTGCGTGCGTGAGTGCGTGCGTGCGGACGGGGAGGTTGGGGCGGGAGGGTACAACTTTATCGTCGGCGAGTTCGGAGCGATTCAACAAATCCTTTTTTTTGTCGGCTATTCAGCAGACAGGACAGAAGGACGTCCTCGCCTCGTCGGCGCGGATAAACTACGGCCGCTGGCGCACTGCCACCGCACTGCCACCGCACGGCCACCGCACGGCCACCGCGCGCCGCCAGTCAGTGAAACCATCAATGTGTCACGGCGCAAGGAGAATGAGAGACGCGTGAATAGGCGCGCCTAACAGATACAGTCACCCTGGTTATTGTGGTTCCGCGAGCTGGCGGCTACGGGAACCCATTTCGTGTGAGCGGCAAACAGCCTTGATGGCGGAGGGCGTTGTGGTTCGAAAGACAGCAAGGGAATCATGGGGGGGGGGGACATGAAAAGAAATATAAAAAAATAATAATAATAAAGAAATATTCAAGTCAAGTCAACTTTATTTATGTGGCACATTTCGCGGACAAGGCAGACTGACATGTGATTCGCGTACAAATCTTTCATGTAAAACACGACATAAAACCGGAGTTCAAAGACTGCATTAAAGACATTATACAACTTGATTTAAAATAATCTGTGAAATACACGTGAAAACAGAATGAACAACATTTTAATTAAATACGTTTTAAAGTGAATTGTAGTTTAGTTTAGCAGAAAGCGAACATAGAAGTATTTATCCTTTGTCAGAGTTTCATAGTAGCTGAATCCTGCTTATACTTTCGGCCCTAAACCGTTTAGTGATTTATAGGTGAGCAGCGCTATTTTCCTCTGACGTAGGCGACCTGGAGCCAATGGAGGGCTTTAAGAATGGGTGTAATTTGTTGAAATTGTTTGGTCTTTGCTAGCAGCTGCATTCTGAACAAACTGTAGCTTCCTAAGAGCTGTTTTTAGAATACCTTCAAAGAGACCATTAATCTTAACTACAAGTAATAAAGAAAAAGAAAAAGAAATATAGACAAGGTTATCTCAGTCTTGTTTGGAAATTAATCCTCTTAGTCTCGTGATGTTTTTCAAGTGATAATCAGATTTTATCACTGTCAATGTGGCTAATTAGAATTGAAATCTGAATCTATAATACCACCAAGATTAGGCTATTGGCTTGGTTTTGGGGGTTTTAAGGAGAGAGACTCAAGGTGTAGGCTGACTTTCTGTCTCTTAATATTCTATTATTTTGTTCTTTTCTTTCACCTTATTTAATTGGAGGAAATTCTGGCACATCCAGTATTTGACCTGCTGGTACAGGGTGCTACAGGGTGATAATCAGCTGGTTATAGGGCGATATCGATTTGTGTGTCGCCAGCATAACAATGGTAAGCAATGTTTTCATTTTGCATAATTAGGTCTAGTGGGAGCATGTAGGGGTTGAATAAAGATGGAACTAGGATTGACCCTAGGACCTAGTTGGACTGCACACATCACTTTAGTTAGTTAGTTGGTTCAGATACATAGTTCCCAATGGAGACAGAGCAGTTCCTGTTTTGTCGACATTACCTGAACCAGTTTAAGACGGTGCCAGAAAGCCCAACTCAAGTTTCCAATTCGTCCCAAAAGTATTGAGTGGTCAACAGTGTTGAATGCAGCCCTGAGGTCCAATAGCATCTATATTCAAATGTGGCCAGAGTCTCCGTTAAGAAGAACATCATTTACATTTACATAAGAACAGTTTCGCTGCTACGATGGGGTCGAAAACCTGACTGAAAGTTGTCATCAAAGCCAGTGGATGCCAAGAAATCATTAAGTTGCTGGAGGACAACTTTCTCTATGAGTTTACCCATGAAGTGTAGATTTGATATTGGTCTGCCGCTATTAATGAAATAAGCCTCCAGGCTCTGGTATTTTTAAAAGTGGTGTTCATAACTGCATTTTTTTCCAAGGCTTTTGGAAAATTTCCAGATTGGAGAGAGCTGTTAACTATTTGCAGTATGTCTTGTGCTGGGCAGTCAAGGACATGTAAAATTTGTAGGTAAAGCATCAAGGCAGCAGGTGGATGGCTTAAGTTGTGCCACTGTTTCCACAAGAGTGTTTGTCGTCTAGGGCTATTAATGCCACAATCATTTTAAATAGACATGGTGGTGGATCCAAGAAAGATTCTCTAGAACTTTTCACGGCTACATTGTAGGCATGGAGGCTCTCTTCGTGGAGGTCACGATGAACATGAAGTTTATTCACCGCCAGTCGTGTTCAGCTTTGCGGGTTCTGTTACAGAGGCAGAATTTCTCCAAGGTGCTTGGACAAACGAGGTGCTTGGAGAAACGCATGCCAGAAATAGTTTAAATCTTAACACGCGCAATGAAACATTCACAATTTTGGAATTCAACTGATCTACCAGATCATCAGTGGACTTTGAGGTGAGGGGTGGTGATTTTAAAACGGCGCACTAGATTTCTCATTGATAAAGCCTCTTTTATTTGAACAGTATTTGATCTGCTTTGTCTTGCAGTAGAACAATGTCCACTGCTACACGCCACCTAGGTGTCTGCCCCCACCTCCCCCTATGTGACTTTTACTGGGCTCCTCCAGACATAAAGCGCAGGGTGGTGGTGTTGAAAGGCCGGCTTATTGAAAGGTTTGCAGACATTGACTCCCTGCGGTGCTCCATGTTGCCATGCAGGAGACGTCTCCCTGTGTGTGTGTGTGTGTGTGTGGAGACGGCTGGTTCAACCTGTCGCACATTGATTGCTCAATGTGCGACAGGTGTGCAGTCTCACCCAGCCCCAGAGTCCATTCAGTCTGACTCTGGCCAGGTGAGGCTGCTTAAACCAACCATCAACCACACACACAGTAGCTGTGTTCGAAATCGTTTCCCTATCACAGCTATAGTGCACTATATAGGGCGCTCGCCATTCTGTAGTGCTGTTTGAATTCTCAGTGGTTAATTTCATTCACTATAGTGGACAATAAAATACCCACAATTTGAGTGAACATACGATGTTCCCTACACGTTACTCCCGTGTACCACAATGCAATGCGGGCGCATTCACTGACGCAAATGACGTTCAGAAATGTTCAGCGTAGTGTCCGAATTCTTGTTTGTTCGTTCCCTATATAGTTCACTATATCATAAACACTATATAGGGAATAGTGAGTGAGGGAATAGGGAGCGATTTCGAACACAGCTACTGTCAGGAATAAAGGGTATATCAAAGAAAACACAGAAACGGTCAGATTGGGAGGGATCAATCCCAGAGACATTAGAGACCCTGTTGTGATAGTCAAGTCCAAGGGGCCCCCTTTCACATGTTGAAACAGTTCAAATGTGTCCAGGATAGCAAAGAGTTATTTTGCACCAAGGTCATTAGAATCATCAATATGAATATTAAAGTCGCCAGTTATAGCTAGACGGTCAAAGTCAGTGGTGCTGCCAGGCAGTAGTTCTGTAAAGTCAGCAACAAAGTTTGCTGAATATTTTGGTGACCCTATACATGATTAGAAGCAGAACTCTGGGGGAACATTTCAGTACAGCACAAAGGTATTCAAGGGATGGGAAATGCACAAAGTGACATCTATTTGCCCTGAAATACATTCTTGAATAAAACAGCGACCCTCTCCACCTTTTATTCCAGATCTACAAAGATCCGCAAAGTCAAAGTCGGGAGGATCTGTCTCAATCCAAATGGTTGCGATGCTGCTTTGTTCAAAGCAAGTTTCAGTTAAAAACATAAAATCAAGTTTAGAGGTTGCAATACAATTAATTAACAAAAAAAAACATTTTGATGGTGTGATTCACCAATGATAGGTTCAGAGTCCGGTTTTCATTCACAGGAAATAGATCTGTTTACGTTTGGCAGGTTAGCAGCGGGACTACATTTCCTACAACCAGTCACAACAGGAACAGAGAGGATGCCAGGAAGCTCGACTTCCTGGCATCCGAGCGACAGCTGAACCCCCGTCGCCATCTCAGTAGTACGGCAAAAAAAATTGTTTGGATTAAAAGAAAAAATGATTAATGATTAAAAGAAGGGAAAAAAAAAAGAATGAAAAGATGGAATTAAAGAATAAGAAGAGGGCGGTCACGCGGGGGGATGAGTAGAAACATAGTGAGTGA